>NW_018221772.1:27654-32437 GCF_001263595.1 Phalaenopsis equestris
CTGATTATTGAGGATCCGACTGAGGGATTAACTATCCCACCACCTGTGTTTGAAATCGAATCAAGTTCGAGGACTGTACCGCTGACCCGAACTCAAAGGAGGAACCGTAACAGAAAAGTTCAGAGGGCCATTAAAGACAAGACTCCCAAGGAAACACTCGTTGAGGAGGAGCTTTATCAAGTTGAAGAAGTGTTACCTGAAATTTATCCACTCCTGTGAGGAAGTAGATTCCATCCTTTGACAGATTCTAAGGGATATGAAAGTATCCGTAGGATCGCTGCCGCATTACCATCACTTCATGAACACAGTGGGGAGGAAAAGAAGTTCGCTCCTATCACTCGAGTTAGTGCAGTATGAATATGGTCATTTAAGATGTAATTAACTATAAAGGCTTGCCCTTATAGGAATCATGTCCGAACTCTGTTTAATATAAATCCTATTTAATCCTTTATATTAAATAGGGGAACTTGTTGGCAAATACAAAGGTTTCGCTGACCAAACGAACGTCATATTTTCCTTAGTTTATTTGATCGAGCCTCATCCTCAAGTCTTGTGTTTATCCTTCAGGATAGATACATGATTTGAGGTACGGTGCTCTTTCATTTAAACTTTGAAAAATATGGGGTCAGTTTGATTTCATACTTTTTTCTTAAACTTCAACGTCCTTCCGAAGTGGGCAACGGGATTTGGGCGCCGGGATTTCGATTACGGCGACCGACAGCTTCTTACGGGCAACTCCCATAAACTCCCCGAAATAGCGCCGACAACTTCTGGCGACTCCGCTGGGGACAAGCTTTTCTCTCCATACAAATCAGGAAATATTATCTCCACACATCGGTAATGTGTCCTTGCCCCTCTTGGACCAAATTACCCTTCTTCCGTTGACGTACTTTACCCATTTCTGTCTTGGGAAGGTATGGTCAACTCCTTGGATTTCAGGACTAGCTGTTCAACCATCTTTGAACAGAGGGGTTCCGAAGGCCATTAAGGACTCTTTAAATTTTTTTATATGGGGTTGAATCCCCAATAGGTGTGTTGATGGACTAATTCCACCTGGGCATTTTCTGTCACTAATTAGGTCCCACACTGCGTCCTAAAATTTTTCACATCTCCCTTCCAAATTTGATTTTCTATTCCGTAAATTAAACCAAATCATGTTGTGCTGCACACACTTTGAAATTTTCTTATATTAATTAAATTTTACACCTTTTTAAACAAACATGTTAAAATTACTCATAAATTAAGACCCGCATAGTCTACAGATCAACCTCTACTTTCAGTGCTTGCACTAAAAAGTACAAGGTTTTTGGCCATATAGCTAACCCTAAAACTTTCTATTTTTAAGCCCGCTGCAATGGCCTACCCAACGCTGACCTTTTCCTGCAACCTGCCAACAGACCGCAGTGCCCGTAACGTCGCTCCCACCATCAAGTTCGAAGCTGGATTTGAAGATCTCGAGGTTATCCTCAGGAAAGCCCCATTCGTGGTAATGAAGATCGTTGCTCCGGAAATGCAAGAACCGTCTGCAGAATTCAACCTGAACTGCCTTCAAGACTTCCCTACCTGCAAGAAGGCTAAAGCTACTGCCGTTAAGGCACCCACCAAACCTGCTAGCCCCGCTGCTGCTAAGGGAAAGAAGTGATGATCGTTGAAGATCCGACTGAAGGATTAACTGTCCCGCCACCCGTGTTTGAAATCGGGTCAAGTCCAAGGACTATACCATTGAACCAAACTCAAAGGAGGAACCACAATAGAAGAGTTCTGAGGGCTATCAAAGCCTAAGCTCCTGAAAAGACACCCGTTGAGGAGGAGCCTCATCAAGTTGAAGAAGTGTTTCCGGAAATTTATCCACTCCTACGAGGGAGTAGGTTCCATCCTCTGCCAAATACTGATGGATATGAAAGTATCCGTAGGATCGCTGCCGCCATACCACCAAAAGAAGTTCGCTCCTATCACTCGAGTTAGTGCAGTTTTCAGAAGGCTTGCTACCAAAGAAGGAAGTTCAGTTAGCGAGTTACTTAAACGAGTGGGAGATGCAATTTCTCCTAACATGAAGAAGTAAATTTTGAAAGGCGTCAAATCCGCCAAACAATCCCGTAAGAAAACTGGAGCACCGCCTACTCCCACTCCCATTTGGCTTTGCTTAGGGAATAGAGTTGATACCGCAGTGATTACTACTGATCATACTACCACCAGGACCACAGGTCGTCGACCAATTAAGTCGAGACTGGGTCCGAAGACCTTACCCGTCATTCCTGCAATCCCAGAGATAATGACAAAGTGATTACCTGACACTGTAGCCGGTCTACACCACGGGGAGCATACCTTCCCTCGACGTACCGATATCTTTACTAAGACATCCCATCTTGAGACATCATCATCAAAGAAGAGGAGGGTATGGGTACCCAAGGTCGCTGCACCGATACAGTTCAGTGAGCATGCGGGACAGAAAGTAAAAACAGGGCCTGAAATATCTGACATCGTCGCCAGCGAGATGGAGGAACAACTAGAGGACATCCATTAAGGTCCTCCAGATCTTAAAGCAATCAAGGAATCAATAATGGAAGAGAGAGTTGAGAAACTCAGGATTGAGATTTCGAGTTAGCTCGAGAGCACGGAGTTTCTGTCAATAGTGAAAATGAAGATTTTGTTTACAATGATTACTTGGAGGAGGATTTCATGGATGTCCATGTGATCGAAACCGGAGCTACCACATCTGCGCGCGAGGCTCATCCTCACACCAAAGAGAACACTGTAGATGAGCTGCGTAGGGTTATCCTCCTAAGGGATGAGCAAGTCTGTCTACTGGAGAAAATAATAGAAGACATGACTGCAGCTATGACCGCCATGGCCACCATTCAAGGGTAATCACAAGCACCGAGATTGGCTTCTCCAGAGATTAATCAGCAAAAAATCATACACATCACAGATGAAAGAAGAGAGGCTACTTCAGCAGACAAAGATGAACAACCAAAGAAAGATTCTCCGTCAGGTGCCATGCCAGAAAAAGAATTCAAGAAAATTGTTGAACAAGTGCGAGATGCCTTGGCCCAATCCAAGGGCGGTGCATCAATTTTGAAGGGTAAACCTTACCTGGAGGAGTTTGATGTCGTGCCTTTCCCCAAGGGTTTTGTGGCCCCAAACTTCAAGATATTCGATGGGACTGGAAATCCCAGACAACATATAGCGCATTTCAAAGCCAGCTGTGGCAATACGAGGAATAATGAGGCTCTACTTTGCCTGCAGTTTGTCAGCAGCTTGTTAGGAATTGCTTTTGACTGGTACGCTGACTTACCTAATGGGTCAGTTAAAACATTTTTTGAGTTGGAACAGTTATTTGTGAAAAGATTTATCGGGGCGCAACATCATGCATCTATTGGAGAGCTCATGATGGAGAAGCAAAAGCCCAACGAAACTTTGGTAGACTATATTTTGAGATGGAGAAACCTTAGCATGAAATGTGAACCTCAACTATAAAAACATCAAGTGATTGAGATTCTACTCAAGAGCATTCATGGGCCAAGAGCTTTCATGCTTAAGGGGCATACTTAGTAAAGCCAGCAGTATTCAAGAAGAGATTAAGCACATGGAGCCACATGAAAAGGCTAAGGTGACCAGAGTGTTCGAAAAGAAATCAGGAGTAGCAGTGACCGTCGACAAAGGAAAGTAGTCGATTAAGATATATACAGAAGAGCATCGCCAGTCTTTGTCACAGTACTCTCAGAAACAGAGTAGTCAATCCATCCAGCGACTGCCTCAAGAGGGATCACGTCGAACAGAGGATAAGAGAATGTCCCTGTCAGAGCGACGTAAAATGGTGTATTCTTTTAAAAATGAAGCTATACCTAAATTATTTAGAAGTTTGATGAAGAAGCCAGAATTTAAACTACCAGATCCAAACAAGCCCGAAGAGGTGGATAAGAAGAATGTACCAAATTATTGACTTGAGCAAACTATAGACAAGAGTTTCGTCTTTAAGGACTGGCTCCCGGAAGAACCCAAAGAAGAGGAGAACCTCAAGGAAGAGAACATTAAAATCTTGAAGGAGTATTTGAGAGAACATGAAAAGGGTTCCATAAACATGATCTCAGCTGAGTCAATCTTCTCAATTGATCCGTATGCTGGAGTAGATGGATGGAGTACAACTTGGGATGAACTCAAGAGGGTCCTTAATCAAATACAGGATTCATCAAAACAAGCTTCAACGAACACTGAAGAAGGATGGAATGAGGTCTGGAGCAAATCGTCCAAGAAGATACTGAACAAGATACAATCTACATCAAAACAAGACTCCATTCAGGGACCGCAACATACCGAGCCCAAGATGAAGATTTCGCCAGGAGATCCATCATCGTCAAGGACAAAGAACAAGAAGAAGAAAAGCATCATTGCCAAGATTGATAGCACGGGGGGTAGGATAGGGTCTGCCTCTACTAGATTGGTTGTCTCGGATTTGGGGAAGAAAATCCTCGAATCCTTGACTTTGTATGATTATCTTTTTGTCCCTCTGGTGTCTTATGAATATAATGATTGTGATTTCGACTACGTTTTAACTATTTCTGGTGATAGCGTAACTGATTATGACCGATCTAGCTTCGATCTCGATCCCCAAAATGATCCTCAAATCGTACTCGAGTCTGATGAGCTCGTTGTCAAGTCCAAAGAAGGCATCAATGATATCGCTTACAACAGTACTTATAACGAGGAGCCAATTCTCGAGCATCATGGTACACCGCTTGCCATCAACTTAGATCTTACCGATAAAGAGGAAAAGACACCGAAA
>NW_018221772.1:33041-35196 GCF_001263595.1 Phalaenopsis equestris
AATTACTTATGAAGGTTGGAATGGGGTTAGGAAAATCTGTGACAACAGCTAAATTTCATATCATTAATGCCGAGACCTCTTTTAACGCTCTATTGGGTCGACCATGGATTTATGAGCTCAATATGGTTCCATCGTCTCTACACCAGTGCATCAAATACCGCAAAGATGGTCAAGTGAATTGCATCAAGGGATGCATCAAGGGAGATCTACAGGGAGATCTACAACCACTTTCAGTGCATGAAGTTGGTATCCATGAAGATGCTGCCTACTACGCGCTTCCAAAGAAGGCTGTCTTCTCGCACGAGGTTTTGATAAATAGAAATGAAGATTCAGAGGAATCACAAGGAGGAAGCCAAACAACACCGTTTCAACAACCTTCTACCACTTCCTTACAACGAGTTGGTGGAGGTTCTTCTGGTTCACGCACCCGAGGTCAAGGCCGGGGACGCAGACGAGGAAAGATCAATTTAATTGTTGAAGATCAATGCAGACGAGGAAAGATCAATTTAATTGTTGAACGAACTAAGCCAACCATCAAAATTGGTGATGAAGACATTTTTGAAGATGAAATAATGATGTCAAAGCAGAAGAAACCTCAATACGAGATATCCCTAGAAGATACATAGAAGAATGAATATGAAACAATGTATGATCGGATAAACCACTATGTGAATACTATGACCCTTACTCCGATTCTCCCGCAAAAGGTCGGGATTTTAGAGGTCAAGGAAGTCCGTAGTGTTGGTTCAAAGCTGATCAAGTTTTACCGTGCTTCTACCTCTACTGAGCTTGAAAAACATGTAAATTTGGATGTTGATTCTAGTAAATTAATGAAATTGCCTTTTGGTTACTTCTCGCCTTGTGTTCAAAAGTTAATTCAACAAGGACACTTACAAAAACAAATGCCAAAAGATAAATTTCAACTATTTGAATGCTAAAAGTCAAACTTCCAATTCAAAAGAAGGTCTCAGATTTGGCACAGTTGGACCAGTCGATGATTCTGAATTTTGCATGGTTGTAACTAGTGAGTCAGAAGAGGATTGCCTCGATGTAGAGGATGACTCTAATGATCAACCAATAGAAGATGCTCTGCTAGAATTTGAGGAGGAAATTAAATCTACTATCGATGAATTGAAAGAGATTAACCTCGGGACTGAAGAACAACCTCGGCCTAAATTTATAAGTTCTTTACTTGATGACAAAGAATATGCAGAATTGGTCAAACTATTAACAAAATTCAAAGATTGCTTCGCATGGAGCTACGATGAAATGTCAGGACTGTCAGCAGAGGTTGCAGTCCATAAACTTGGGGTGGACTTAAAACAGGCTCCCAGGAGAACGATGAAATAACCCCAATAAAACAGGCTCCCAGGAGAATGTGCCTCGAGATAGAACAACAAGTCATCGCCGAGGTAAACAAATTGATAGACGCCAACTTTGTAACTTTGTTAAAGAAGAAAAGAAGAAAAATACCCCACGTGGTTAGCTAACATTGTACCTGTTAAGAAAAAAATGGACAGATCTGTGTTTGTGTCGACTTCAAAGATTTGAACAAGGCATGTCTAACAGATGAGTTTCCACTACCTATACCAGAGATGATGGTGGATATCGCTTCAACACATAAAATTTTCTCCTTCATGGATGGATCATCGGGATACAACCAAATCAAGATGGCTCCCGAGGATGCAACACTTACAGCTTTCAGAACACTGATTGGAATTTTCTGCTACAAAGTGATGTCGTTCGACCTAAAGAACGCTGGAGCAACTTATCAGTGCGCGATGAAGAAGATTTTTGACGACCTCATTCACAATCAAGTAGAATGCTACGTGGATGATTTTGTCATCAAAAGTAAACGTAAAATAGACCATTTTAAAATAGACCATTTGTATAGACCATTTGTACAATTTGAGGATCGTGTTGGAATGGTTACAACAATATGATCTTAAAATGAATCCCTTAAAATGCGCCATTGCGTTACTTCCAGGAAATTTCTAGAATTCGTTGTCCGTCATTGAGGAATCGAGATCGACCCAGATAAGATTAAAGCTATCTTAGAAATGCCTCCCCCTAAGACTTTGAAACAACTACGTCTACGTTCTTTCCAGGGGAAGTATATGAGACGCTTTATTTCTAATCTCTCAGGTAGGTGTCA
>NW_018221772.1:35511-36311 GCF_001263595.1 Phalaenopsis equestris
TTACATGCTTTCTCATAAGATCACCTTAATTTCGAAAGTTAATCCATTGCAATATTTGATGACCCGACCAACACTCTCTGGATGTTTAGCAAGATGGTCCATGATCTTATTGCAATTTGATATAACTTTTGTGCCCCTCCATACTATTAAGGGACATATACTAGCAAATTTTCTCGATGCACACCCACTGTCAGCTGGCTCCTCTCTCAACGACGACTTACCATACAAGCAAATACTACAAATGGAATTTTATAGTACGAAGCACTGAGAAATGTATTCCGATGGTGCTTCATCAGCCAGGAAAGACAAAGGATCAGACACAGTTATACCGGGCAAAGCAGAAATTAGTTTGATCTTTATTACGTTAGATAAGGGTATGTTGAGGTTCTCGTACCACCTGATAGAGTCGTGCACTAACAATGAAGCAAAATACGAAGCTTAGAAGCTTTAACCACCGGATTGGAATTGGCAATCTCAATGGATATAACAAACATTGCCATTTATGGCGACTTTCAACTTGTCATCCAGCAAGTCACCGGACAATAGAGAATTCTGAAACTGAGATTAGTAGAATACCATCAGTACACGATGAAGCTCCTGGAATAGAATCTTAAGCTCCTGGAGCAGATTATTGAGGTGACTTTCTACCGGATTCCTCGGGGAAATAATGCCCATGTCGATGCTCTAGCAAAACTTGCTAAGGAAATGGCGTGTCCCCCAGAGGATTCCATTTCCTCAGAGGATTCCATCGAAATCACGGTGCAAGGAAGACGAGTCTTGTCTCAAAATGGTCTCAAAAT
>NW_018221772.1:36367-37173 GCF_001263595.1 Phalaenopsis equestris
TTGCAGTCATCAAGGAAGTTTGGCGCAAGCCATCAATAGAATAATAACATGCTGGAAAGCTGCCAGAAAACAAGTCTGAGGCGCACCACATCACAAGAAGGGCCATGTATTACACCCCGGTGGGAAATGTTCTCTATAGAAGATCATTCAACCGGATGTGGCTACAGTGTTTGAGCAGAGCCGAAGCACAAAATATTATCAAAAAAGTACATGCTGGATTGTGTGGCGCTCACCAGTCAGGGCTCAAAATAAAAATGAAGATCAAAAGACTCGAGTATTATTGGCTAGCAATGCTGTCCGATTGCATGGATATAGCCAGAAGACGTCACTAATGCCAAGTGCATGGAGTGGTCTTACACAAGCCTGCGAATGTGCTACACCCAACTGTTGCCTCGTGGCCATTTGAGTGTTGGGGCACGGACATAATAGGTTTGATAGACCCTCCATCTTCCAGAGGATACATGTTACATGTTTATACTTGCCGCTACAGATTACTTCTCCCTTCTCCAAATGGGCAGAGATAGTGCCGTTACGTGAGGTTACGACATAACACATCCTTCAATTATTCAAAAGCCAAATTGTCTACCGTTTCGGAGTACCGCGAAGAATAAGCTCTGACAATGGGACAACTTTCAAAAGTACAAAGATCAACAGTTTCGTCAGAAGACATGGGATAAATTTGAGATACTCTACAATTTACTATCCCAGAGTAAATGGTCTGGCTGAGGCTTCTAACAAGACACTGGTACAGATTTTAAAGAAGACATTGGATGAAAATAAAAGGGATTGGCATAACAAATTGTTAG
>NW_018221772.1:37235-38977 GCF_001263595.1 Phalaenopsis equestris
CCCGGTGTCCGGGGCTGAGGCTGAGCTACCGCTAGAAATCCAGACACTGTCTATTAGAGTCGTCGTTGCCAACCAACTCACAACGGAAGAAAGCGCCACAACGGAAGAAAGTGCAAAACTCAGACTTAAAGAACTGGAGAGTCTCGAGGGAAGACTAGAAGCACAACAACATTTGAAGCTCTACCAGGCGAAAATGGTACAAGCTCATGACAAATTGGTCCGCCCAAGGACATTCAAAGTTGGTGACATCGTGCTTGTGCTCAAAAGACCTATTCTTGCACGCTGTAAATTAGGTGGAAAATTTGAGCCAACTTGGGAGGGACCATTTGTCGTTGAGAAGGTGTATATAGGAGGAGCCTACCAGTTGGTGGACTTTTAGGGAAAAAGACCCATGTTATCGATAAACGAATGATACCTGAAAACCTATTACGCAACCTGATGCTGCTCAATGCCGCTTGCCTTTGCTTTCGTTGAAACTTTGAAACTATGATTACTTTAGGGTTATCTATGTGGCCAAATGTCTATGACCGGGTCCAAATTTTGTAATTAACCTCATTATAATGAAAATTTTGAGAAAATTTTTGAACTTCACACGTCCTCTTTTCTACTTTCGAATTGAAATACCCTACTAAATTAAATGAAGCTCACACATAAAATGAATAATCCTCTTCACCAAAACAAACTAAAATTTACTTTAATAAATACATTTTTTTGTTCTTATTCATGCCAAGCTTTGGCCCACTGACGTTTTTGCTGTTGTCTGCAAAAAAATGTCAGGACAGAGGCTGATCTTTGCCTTTCAGGACAGCTGGCACCCCGCACGCTGGAACCTCGCACTGAATGAAGAGATGGCGCCGCAAGGAGGGTAGATTTCAACATGGATTTCAATCAACCAAGTTGATATGGACTACGATGGTCCTCTAATGGATGTAGTCAGCAGTAAAGAAAAGGAAGGACTGGCTTCACTGTTGAGGGTAACCACTCAAGATAATGTGTCACACAAAGGTAAAAATGTGATAGCGGAACAAGATCTGATGGAAGGGCCCAGCCGAGGGCCCAGCCGTCTGCCCTCCGTCTGCCCTCCATGGTAGCTACTCCAGCAAGTGACCTGATAGCCTTCCGTAATGAACCATTACCGAATACTCCGCTCCGCAGGACGCAACGCAGAAATGCCAGCCAGAAGAAGCAGAGAGCCTTCCTGTGATAGGAACGCAAACGCCAGAGAGACGTGAACAATTTTATTACCCTAACACCTAAGGGACATATTTATGATCGAGATCTGAGAGAAACTTCTGCCAGCCTGCCCACTATAGATGAAGAGTCGGGATTTGTGACAATCAGATGTGGTCCCAGTTTCAGATATCTTATGTAAGGGTTGCGCAACATGCAAGGTTGAGGTACCAACCAGGACATCAGTCGCGGGTGCATTTGTAGAATGCCCGGATTGCAACGTTCTGCATCTACAACGTTTCAGTACATGGGAAGAATATAATTTAAGCACCAACGAGTCTCAGACTCTAGACTTCGAGACAGATGAACCATATGTCCCACTGGGGACAGATCAGCATGCACCGTGGAGCCTAGGGTCATACATCCCGCTAGAGGGCGAATCTCATGTTCCAGATCAACCAACACCAGTTTGGGTTCCCGCCGCTGCCCGAAGGGACCGAAGGGAGGAACGCCCGCGACAGCTGCCAACCCGTGGTATGGCAAAATACAACAACATAAGCAAAGTTAATAGA
>NW_018221772.1:39160-43677 GCF_001263595.1 Phalaenopsis equestris
AGAACCCCCATCCAATGCGGCTGTTGCTACAACTTCACGAACGATAGAAAGGGGAATCTGCCCGGGATCCTTAGACAAGACCACGTGGATCTGTTGCCACCAATGATAAAATGGATGATCAAGAGAATGGTCAAGCGGAATATTTTATTTGCTACTTGCATCCCCAACAGTTGCATCATTAATATTATGAAGAGGGTGATTGCATTCCCCTGCACATTGACCATCATGATTTTGTGAGACCTTTCTGCACGGTCTCGTTCATGAGTAAAAGCAATATTCTATTTGAGAAAGAAATAAATATCGTTGGCCCTAGTGAATTTAGAGGTTCTGTGGAGATTCCTCTTCCAGTCGGTTCAGTACTTGTTCTCAAGGGCAACGGTGCAGACGTTGCAAACATTGCATTCCAGGAGTGCGACACCGTAGGGTGTCTTTGACTTTCCGTAGGATGAATGACAGTAAAATACCGTATGGATTCCAACAGGACCCAGAATTGGAGGAGTTATTTCCATATGAGCTATGAGAAGGTTGTACCTCTAAGTACATGCAAAAGGAACTCTTATCTTGGAGCGAGACTTAGAAGGTCTGCTTGATCAGGAGCTCAACATACCTGGTACAGAGGGTTCACTTTCTTTCTTTTAACAACATGACATGTATTTGACTTTATTCAGTCTGCGATTTACTCATAGCATGAGATGATTCTCAATGTATTTCGACAGGGATTACATGATGTACCTTTTGAGGCATTAGCCTATGTCTGATTTATGACATCCCTTTTGGGAGCAAATTAATGGAAATTTCTCTCAAATTGTGCCTTTTTTTCAGTTTCCTTTTTGTGCGATGGATGAAAGCCGTGAACCATGCGATGGTTTAGAATTTCAATGAACAAAGAATGAAACAACAAATCTTCAACAATAAATAAAACACAAATGAAAAATAATCACAAATGAAAAACAATAAAACAAATTCCTTTTGAAAATCAACAAATTAAAATTAAAACTTTAAAAACATATTTTGAAAAATTAAAAGTGATAAAAACAACAAGAAAATAAAACAAACATGTTGAGTGGATTCTTCCATTTTTCGGAATTTCCTACTCTTTGTGCGCGCAGCACAACCATCTTTATCTACACTAAGTCTCTGCACATCCCTGCAGAATTTCACATTCTGCACAGAAACTCATAAAGCTTTACAAATCTCCTTCAATAAAATCAACCTTTTCACATGATACACTTTTGCATATTCAACACCCCAGGCTCTTTATAAATTTCAATTCTTACATTCTCGAATCAGTACTTAAAATCTGATTCCTATCATTTTGAGGTCGGTACTTAAATCCCGACTATCACATCTTTGGAGTTGATACCTACATTTCAATTCTCTCATCTTTGAATTGATACTCACATTTCGAGGTCGATACCTAAATTTCGACTCTCTCTTTGGAATTGATACCTACATTTCAATTCCCTCATCTTTGAATTGATACTTACATTTCAATTCTCACATTTCGAGGTCGATACCTAAATTTCGACTCTCTCTTTGGAATTGATACCTACATTTCAATTCCCTCATCTTTGAATTGATACTTACATTTCAATTCTCACATTTCAAGGTCGATACCTAAATTTCGACTCTCTCCTTAAAATTGATACCAACATTTCAATTCCCTCATCTTTGAATTGATACTTACATTTCAATTCTCACATTTCAAGGTCGATACCTAAATTCCAACTCTCTCATTGGAATTGATACCTACATTTCAATTCCCTCATCTTCGAATTGATACTTACATTTCAATTCTCGCATTTCGAGGTCGATACCTAAATTTTGACTCTCATGTAGGTATCAATTCTCTCATCTTCGAATTGATACTTACATTTCAATTCTAACATTTCGAGGTCGATACCTAAAATTTGACTCTCTTTGGAATTGATACCTACATTTCAATTCCCTCATTTTCAAATTGATACTTACATTTTAATTCTCGCATTTCAAGGTCGATACTTAAATTTTGACTCTCTCTTTGGAATTGATACCTACATTTCAATTCTCTCATCTTCGAATTGATACTTACATTTCAATTATCACATTTCGAGGTCGATACCTAAATTTTGACTCTCTTTTTGGAATTGATATCTACATTTCAATTCTCTCATCTTCAAATTGATATATATTTCAATTCTTATTTTCACATTTCTGATTCATTACATTTGAGGTCGGTCCTTACATTCCGACACTCTCTTTTGAGAATTGACATACATTTCAATTTTCACTTCCGAATAAGTTCTACATTTCTGATTCATTACATTCAAGGTCGGTCCTTTCATTCTAACACTCTCTTTTGAGAATTGACCTACATTTCAATTCTCACTTCTGAATCAGTCCTACATTTCAGATTCATTACATTCAAGGTCGGTCCTTACATTCTGACTCTCTATTTTTTTGAATTGATATCTAAATCTCAATTCCCACCTCGGGGTCAGCACTTACATACTGACTCCCATCCTTTGGAAATCTTTGAAATTTCATAACTCAAAGTCCACTCTCCAATCCCCAGCAGGAGTCCCTACTTCTCGAGTTGATTAAACACACGCCTGCTAATTCCCCAGCGGAAACAAATCACATGCACAACCCTACACATATTTTTGGGTCTGTTGACTTAGAAGTTGTATTGATTTTTGTTGATCTTGTCGGTCAACGCCAATACGCGCGGTGTGCTTCCCAGCACACCACACCTATTCGGGGTCCATTTGTTAACCTCACTTTTGGTTGAGGTTTAGTTTTTCCTCTTTAGTAGCCTAAGGTCTAGCCATAAAACTTTCCTATTGACTATTCTTAGAAAACTAGAAAAGGTACCCTCACCATTAGAAATCCCAAACGCTTCTCTACTCAACTTGAAGTTCCACAAGTTTGTCTCAACCTCTAAATACTTAGTAGGTGGGGTCACTAGGAGAAACTCAAGATGAGTCACCTTTAAGACTGTTGGACTTTAAGGTTGACCCTGGGTGTTGGTCTGGAGCTAATTCACTCACTACACTTATCTGCACCCACAATCACTCACAACTCTGAACTCAAATTTCTAGCCAAGGTCCCTTGAGCTTTTTGGGATACTCATGTAGATTGTCCCCTAGACCTACCAATCCTAGGGTTATGGTTTGGCGAAGACCACTATGTTGAGGACCCAAAGTGGGGTTTCCATTGGTCCATGGCTTGTTGGTGATGGTTGGTACGTCAACTATACCAAAATACCCATATTGGCCTTTTGCCCTTAAAACACCCCCAAATTACAAAAATACCCCTCCATAGCCCAAAATCTCAAAAAATCCAAAAATTCCCAAAAAAATCTCAATAAATCCCATATAATCCCAATTTAGTTTCTCTCAACTATTACCTGACCCATTTTGGCCAATTTGGCCATCTTTAACCAAAATCCCCAAATTTGCCTTTAAAGACCCAAATTTCCCCAAATTCAACCAAAATGTCCATCAATTTGATCTCAATTGGCCCCAATTTTAATCCTACACTCAAATTCACTTTTTATATGACCAAAATAAACCAAATCCATGCCTAATTGGCCCATGATTTGAGCCCAATTTTGATTTGGGTCAAAACTACAATTTTGACCATATGACCTAATCTCACCAAATTGAACTCATAGCCTGGTCAATTGGCCTCAATTAATGTTGAAAAATCTTTATAACATTCCTATACATCAAAATGAACTATCAATTGTCCTTGGAGAAGTCTCAAATCCATTTGATTTTGGCCTAAATCCAAAATTCCCAAATTTAGCCCCAAATTGGCTAAGTCCCCAAATTTCACCCAATTGATTTCCTTAACCCCCAAATTGGCATCCAATTCGTGTTGAAAACTCTTCATGAGGTCCCTATTGACCATTTACAATAATCAATTTATACCTATCCGAAGGCTAACCCAAGTTAGACCCAAGCCTAGCCCAACATGACCAAATTGATTAAAGTTCAAAATTCCCTCAAATTGACCCTTCAATTGAACTCAAAACCACTTCCATTCTTCACCAAAGTTGTTACTTATGATCATCTACACAATTTTGATCAATTAATTGGGTCAATTGACATGAATAACCTAGCCCAAACCCAAGTTTTGGTCATTTGCACCCATTTGGACTCATGCACTAAATGTGACCTAACCACCCTAAAGTCACCAAATTAACTCCACCACAGCTATTAGTTGGACTTAGTGACCAGTCCAAGTAACATGAAACCACCTAAATCAAGCCATTGACCAAAGGTCCCCAAAATCAAGGGATATCATTTCCAAAAATGCATGTGCTTAAGATATCCTTACCAAAATTATGTATTATTGCACTAAATTGCTGTGACATATTCCCCTGGGTTCCCTGAGCTCCTAGCCACCACCCCCTAGCAGGCCGACCAACTTAGTGGCCAGAAAAGCTCAAAACCGAGAGCCACCCCCCTGGAGCTTCATCCAAATCAAACCTAGAGGCCAGCTCAACCAAACCAATTGATGGAGCTCCTCTG
>NW_018221772.1:43695-45414 GCF_001263595.1 Phalaenopsis equestris
GAGAGCCCCCCCCATGGAGCTTCATCCAAATCAAACCTAGAGGCCAGCTCATCCAAATCAAACAATGGAGCTTCTCTGCCCTCCACCTAAGCACCACATTACCCCTTATAATTAACCATGACAGCCACCATAACCCCATTTTTATAAAAGGCCACCTCCATGAACGTTAGACTAAGTGTTGAAATTTACTTAGTGAGACCTCTCCAAACGGCACACAGAGCTTCCCTAAGATCTCCTCAGTGCATTCCAACTATTTTCCCTCACTAATTCCCATTGTGGGAGCTCAATTTTGAGCTTGGAACCTTGCCGGAAACCAGGACAGAACTCAATACACATCCATCAGGACATAACCCAATACACCTCCACAATCCACTCAAACTCAAATTAATTCTACCCACACCTTCACAATAGTGAAAGAAGCCAAAGCCCCATAAAATCCCCCTTCCACAGAGCCTATACCATAGCTCTAGACCAACACCCAAATCAGGCCATGATCAAATTCATACCTAGGCCTCACACCAAGACCAGAGACTCAATCCCTAGCCTTTAAGCTTCACTTCTTAGAGCAAAGGTATAAAACCTCACCTCATCCCGAGCCTATTTTGATTCTCCATTTACTTAGAGTTAATTTGATTGCTTGATTACCGTATGGATGTGTTCGTCTCACTTAGACGAGTCCATAGGATCAAACTCGAGATGATTTGGTTGAGATCTTAGGGTCTTAGTGTGGATGGTCACGGGATTATTCTATCGGGGATGATGATGGGGAGCCGTTTGATCAAACGTGTATAAAATGGACAGAGGAGATCAAGTCGGACGATGCTTCAGAACATAAACAGCGGGCCGAGTCAGCATCTAAGTGGACGGGGGCGTCCAACCAGAGCGCGCCACATATGCCTTCAGAGCCGTCATAGGTTGATGTGTCGTGCGCGGTTTAAATAGAAAATTAGGGCTTTTTCTATTTATTTAAATACCCCTAACTTAGAAAATCCATAACTTTGTGTAGAAAAATCACAAAAATAAAATAAAAATACCCACTTGCTCAGTGAACAAAGGAGAATAATGTTGAATAAATTTCAAATCCATTTGATGCATAAAATATTTTTAATTAATTAAACACTGTTTGGGATCATTTAATTCTCCATGCATATTGATACATCACCTTGGCTTAAAATTTTGGCATGTTGTAGCCTCAGATTTTTCCAAAGTCAGAGAAGGTTCCAATACAGAGATCCAAACTTTTCAAGATCTTGCACATTATTTCCTTAAAATAATCATGGAAATTAGCATATTGATTAGAAAATTCTAAGAAATTTTTGGAAGGTCCACTAAGACTAAAGGAGCTTTTGGAAAGAATTCCATGGGTCAAGTCATTTAAAATGTACTTAAATTTTACAAACACTAAATCACTAAAATAATTAATTTTAGAAAATAAAAACATTTAAATGACTTGATTTTTTATCTCCATTGTGATTTATGATCCGGAGAACTCACTATAAAAAGTTCAAAATATTTTGAGTTCATTTGGTAATTTAAGTTGATTTTTAAAGATAAATACCACTTTTGACACCTAAATGATTTTTAAAAATCAAAATACAACTCAAAAAATTATGAAACTTAGTTTTTTTGAGTTCTGTGTGATCAGGGATATTTTATAAATATAAAATAATATTTAGAATAAAAACTTGATTTTTAGCCTATTTTAAATATTTAAAATAA
>NW_018221772.1:45483-47403 GCF_001263595.1 Phalaenopsis equestris
ATTAAAATATTTTTCTTGATTTTCTAAATAAAGATATTGAATTTCAAAGCTTAAAAATAATTTTTAAAGGCTAAAAATGAGTTTTCATCAAAATAATTCCAATAAATCAAAGAAAAATTCAAAAAAAAATATGAAATTTGCTCCTTTGGGTTCTCTAACCTCAGAGAGATTTTTTAAAGACACAAAACTTAATTTTCATCATGAAAAAAATATAAAACTTAATTTTTATCATTTAAAATATTTTATTTTATTAAATAACCTAGAAATTAAAATAATTCTGATAAATCACAGAGAATTCAAAAAATCATGAAATTTGGTCCAAAGGCTTCTTTGGTCTATGTCTACCTCCAATAAATTTTTTAAAGGATTAGAATTTACCTTGGGCAAGTTAGAAATTTTCTTTGAAAAATCCTATTTTTGCATGAAAATAATTATATAAAATAATAAATTATGAAAAATCACATTATCTCTTTTGATGTCTTAATTGACCCAAGAATGAGGTAGAATAAAAATTCCAAGGTCATTTGACTTAAATTTAACAAATTATGAAAGTTTGAACCCTGGAAATTTAGCCTTAATAAGAATTTAGGCTTAAGTCAAGGAGGGGAATGGGTAACCTCTGATATTAATCAATTAATTTGATGTTTGAAACACAAGGGGTTAATTGATAGAAAACAATCTCACCCTCTTAATTAAGTTAAAAAAATTTCTAAATTATTAAAATTTAGAAGTTTATTAAAATTAAATGATCCTCGACTTAGGGCTAAGACTTTTGGAGTCAATAATTAATTAATTTAATACCCCTATTTTGATGTTCAAAATAAAATTCAAATCATGAATCATGACCACTTAAAGCTTAACCTTTTTAAAACGAATTAATACACTCACCTAGGTCTTAAGGGCTTAGTCGTGACTTGGGCCAAATCAAAATTGACTAAATTAGGATTAGAGAAATAAAACATAACATAATCAAACATCCTTGAAACACCACTAAGCCTAAATTAAAAATTGGCTAAGTGTTGAGGTTACACCAACTTGCCCTTTAAGGAAATTCACTCACATAATTTTCAAATTAAATGATAAATGATAATTACCCATTTCTTAGGGATAATTAAGACATCAATGTTCACTGAGCATTAGAAGTATTTACAGGATGAACCATTAAGCAACATAATAAGTTTAAATTAACTCCAGGCTTTTCACCAGTTGGTGAGAGGGGGGCATGGACCTGCTTCTTTCTCCTAACTTGTTGGATACCTCAGATGTCTATTAAACTTAATATACTTTGCTCAATGAAATCATCCTTAATTAAACTTTTAAGGACTCACCAAAATACAACATAGAGTTAGGAAAACCACCAAAGCTTTACTTTTCCTGCTCTTCATAAATGCCCTCACATGCATTTTTAAGTTTCAGGTGGTGGAACGAGAAGACTCGCCAGGTACGCTTTTACAGTTTATAGTACCGCTAACGGGGCTTCGTACGATCTGAATGAATTTATGGAACTCATTAAGTTGAGTTTAGTAAATTCATTTGGACTAAGTGAATCTAATAGAAAATAGTGGTGCTGGAACGAGGGAACCGTAGGATCCTAATCGGTGTCGCTCTAATCAACTTTAATATGCCCCTATAAAATTTAAAGAACTTCAACCATAGGATCACCTGATTTGACATTATAACCTGACACATTAGAAAACTCAAACTTGTAGCGGTGGGGAACTTAGAGCTAGCATGGTGGGAAGCACGACCATCTTCAACAGCAAAACCTGTCTTCCCGAACTAAACCAATTTTCCTTCCTTAGACTTAAACAACAAAGCCATAGGACTTTGAGGTTGCTTGCTTATGCAACGTAAATCCTCACCATATCTTTAGGCCTTTGCATAGCCCTGTTATACAATATAAGCCTTAACTCGTCTTAG
>NW_018221772.1:47653-61801 GCF_001263595.1 Phalaenopsis equestris
ATGACTTTGGTCATTTAAGATGTAATTAACTATAAAGGCTTGCCCTTATAGGAAGCATGTCCGAACCCAGTTTAATATAAACCCTATTTAATGCTTTATATTAAATAGGGGAACTTGTCGGTATATACAAAGGTTTTGCAGACTAAACGAACGTCATATTTTCCTTAGTTTATTTGATCGAGCCTCATCCTCAAGTCTTGTGTTTATCCTTCAGGATAGATATAGGATTTAAGGTACAATGTTCTTTCATTTAAACTATGAAAAATATGGGGTCAGTTTGATTTCGTACTTTTTTTTTCAAACTTCAACGTCCTTCCGAAGTGGGCGACAAAATTTTGATTCCGATGACCGACAGCTTCTTACGGGCAACTCCCCACAAACTCCCTGAAATAGCGCCAACAGAGCCTTACACCTATCTCGAGGATTGAGAATAGGATGTCATGTTCCATTTAAGGGAACCTTACACCGATCTCAAGGATTGAGAATAGGATGCCATGTTCCATTTAAGGGAGCCTT
The DNA here is from genome assembly GCF_001263595.1 of Phalaenopsis equestris. Taxonomy (NCBI): domain Eukaryota; kingdom Viridiplantae; phylum Streptophyta; class Magnoliopsida; order Asparagales; family Orchidaceae; genus Phalaenopsis; species Phalaenopsis equestris. The sequence goes on from NW_018221772.1 coordinate 48,170, forward strand.
ACACCGTTCTTGAGGATTGATATTAGGATGTCATGTTCCATTTAAAGGGGCCTTACACCAATCTCGAGGATTGAGAATAGGATGCCATGTTCCATTTTAGGGGGCCTTACACTGATCTCAAGGATTGAGAATAGGATGTCATGTTCCATTAAAAAGGGCCTTATACTGATCTTGAGGATTGAGAATAGGATGTCATGTTCCATTTAAAGGGGCCTTACACCGATCTCGAGGATGAGAATCAAAATTTAGGTACTGACCCTGATAATTACATAAAAAAATGTAGAGCATTTGTGGTGTTGAGCTCATAGACATGTGAGATTTGAAGATTAACATTGGTGAGGAAAATTATGTAGATTTTGAAACTCCGAGGGATGCGAGGAATTTTGAACAGACAAGAATAATTGTTCTGCACAAGCAAAGAGTAAGAGACCTCGAACTCGAGACAAACAAACTCAAGCAAATTTATTTTCTTTTCTTATTGTCTTTATCACATTTAATTATCAAAGTACATTTTTAAAATTTAATTTTTGTTAGTTGATTTTCAAAAGAGTATTATTATTTAAATTTTGTTATTACCAAAGATTTTTAATTATTTTGTTCTTCGTTCATTGTAGCTTAGAACCAACGTATGGTTCTGCGGCTCTTGATTCATCGCACAAAGGGCAATTGAAGAAACAATACTAAATTATAAAATAAATTTAATTAATATGCTCAAAACAGGTGTTACAGACTGAATACATATGGAAGCATCAAAAGTACATCTAAAACATCACATGATGAATACATATCATAAATGCTACTCTGGCGTAGTACAAAAAGGTTACAAAAAAACTGTCTATATTTCCTCTGTGGGATGAGATCCTGATCGAGCTATCCTACTAAGCTACACTGCAGGACAAGAATTCCCTTTACGTCTACTTAGAGGTGCAACCCTCTCATAGCTCGTACAAGCGCAGCTCCTCTAGCTCCGGATCTGGCCGGAATTTGAATGGTGTCTTGTTGATGTCCATCCTTCTGAAAGTCACAGACACCTTGCGGTGTCGTACCCCTAGAATGTAGTGCTTAGCGAGGTCTGCTCCATTTTCTTTGAGAATCAGTACTAAACCTATCGGTAGTAAAATCTCAATGGATCCCCTGAACTTCCCGTGGCCAATAACATCAATTTCTTTCCCAAATAGTATATTTCTCTTGCTCATGAAGGAGATCGTGCAAAAAGGCCTCACGAAATCATGATGGTCTATGTGTGAGGGATGCAATCTCCTTCGTCATAAATGTTGATGATACAACTGTTGGGAATGCAATCAGCAGACAACATACTTCATCTAACCATTCTCTTAATCATCTGCTTTATCTCAGAGGGCATGGGGTCCAACTCATCATTTCTCAAGATGCTTGAGGATTCCCTTGTTTATCCTTAATGAAATTATAACATCAACCACACTGAATGATTATCCTGCCTTTTCCTCTCATCCATCTTCGTGGCTCTGTATAAGTTTTTTCTATCAGCAGGCCAACCCGACTCCTGTCTCTTAAATGAAATATGCAATCTAGGATTCTCCTTTCATCACTTTCAGAGAAGTTTTCCTTGTAAAACTCTAGACCTTCCAAAATGTTGATAATATTTCCTTGGATTTCTTTGTGAAAGCTCGAATTCTCTCCTCTTAACTTTATTTATCCATTCTATTTCTATTGTGGGGATCCTTTGAGATTGTTGAGGCGGATCTAACATCTTCACATCTGTAGGATACCACGTCTAACTTTGCTACATAGGTAATGGAATGTATGACTTGGTATCCAGGTAAGCTATCTCCTGGCGACCCTTGTCGGTAGCTACAAATTCCTTAAATGAACTGTAGTGGTTTAAGTGTAGAACTTTACATGTCAGACACTCAAATAATGTCTCTCCCATTGATGACTGAGCAGGAACTTCGACGTTGCACATCGGGCATCCCTTGTAAAATTCATCTGATACCTCAGATTGCACTTTCTCTGTAGGAAATTTAGACTCATCTTCTATAGCAGGTGAACTGAAAAAAGTTTCTCTCAAGCAAGGATGATACACCAAAATTATATGAATTTTAAGACCTATATTTTATACTCATTTTTTGTGATATTGCACTTTAATGGATGGTATTTTTTTATTTTTTATTGTAGGTTATTGATTTTTAGAACTTGGTGCAAAAAGGAAGCAAAAATAATGAAATTTGGAGCTAAAATAAAATTTTTGAAAAATTGTTCAGCGCCGATGGCACCAGACTGGGCGCCGTCGGCGAGGGCGCCGTCGGCGCCGACACTGTCGTTTGATAGAGAAGTGGATTTAATTAAATGGCCTCTGGCGCCGACGATGCCAGTGTCAGTGTAGCCCTTATTTCTAGAAGATTCGACAAATTTGGATGGTTTTTGAAGAGTTTTTGGATGCACATAATGGAGAACTAACCCTAGGCTCTATTTAGGGCCGAAATTGATCAGGAAAAGTCCCCTTCACATCTCTTAGTGATCCTCCACTCACTCGGATTTCCTATTCGCATGCCTACACCCCTTTTACATCCTTCCACGCCATTCCACACTATTAGTGAGTTATTTTATTTATAGTTTTGAGTTTTTGTGGTCAGTTTAAGTGCGAATTCTTCTCTAAGAAGTGTTAGAGAGGAAGAGAAGTGAGAGATTTTTTTCCCATATTTCCTAAGAGAGACTACAAGGGATTTGCTTTAAAAAAGAGTTTTAGATAAGTGTTGTTTGTTTATTATTGTTGTATGAACTTTCTTTTATATATGAAAATTTTGTTTTTTTGTATCTTTCTCATGAAGTCTGAGTAGTTTACTTTATCTTTCTCCCTACTCTGAGATATGGTAAAATGAATAGATAATTTGAATGTGCCAATGTTAAAGTATAAAATAAATTGTGATGGTTGTTCAACTCCGCTCTTAATTTATTTTTATATCTAGCCAATTTTATTGTTAAAATATGTTGTGAAACATATGATCTAAAAAATGGAGTATGAGTTCTATAACAGAGTGAGAATCACATTTAAGTCCATGGAGTATTTCGATCATGGATTTAAGTGCAAATAAATAAGGAAATATACTTTGTTGGGTGTAGAATTAAAGATTTTTAGGGTGACAAACTAAAATCCTTAATTCGGTCTTAGTCTTTAAGAACTAAAGTGAGAGTTAGCCTTCAAGGGAAGGGAAGTGGGAGGTTTGGGGTGGGAGCCAATATCCTCCTAGCCTAGCCACGGATTTAAGGACTAAACCTAAGATTAGCTAATGATTTTCTATAACATTGAATCAGGGTAGAGAATTAAAATTGTTCCTATTTGGCACAATATAAATTTAAACCATTTATCTCATCTCATTTCACCAAAAACTCATTATAGTGGGAAAGATATTTTTTTTCATATTAGAAAACTTAACCACATAAACATGATTTAGTAGTTATTGTTTTAAACTTTGCATTTAAATTTTGTTAATAGTTAATAATTTAGTTTTGATAGTATCTTATTGATAGTATCTTACACATCTTACACATTCAAAATTAGTAACAGTAATTATGTTTGATTTCTGTGAATTTCATAGTTAAATTATCATTTCAAATTTAAACTTTCCTTGTGGGATCAATATTTGGGACTTAAATAGAAAGTCTTGTATTACTTGATAATGATATGTATACTTGTGTAGAATCCTAACCTTAAGTGCTTAACGTTTTTATTAATAAAATATCACATCAAGTTTTTGGCACCGTTTTTGGCACCGGCACCGTTGTAAAGCAGAGTCAACTTTATAAATTTTACACAACTATATTTTCTCGAGATAAAAGGATTGTAGATTTTCCCCTCAGGAATCGTGGTAAGTAAACTTTTCTGCTTCTTTCATGCGTCTTCTTTCTTCACGTAGAAAAGCTCTATATCTGCGACGACTAGCGTATCGGTGCTCCGTTATCCTTAACGGTGCATCTGGAAGTCTCTCATCATTGGTGCTAACTAAGTTTTTGGTTTGTGTGGTTATCATGGATGGTAACAGACTACTTCCCTCCATCAGATTCTGTTGTGTTACTGCCCTCTTCCTCTTTGGAGAGGAGTCTTCTTTTGTACCATCCCTCAATAGTGAGGGTAACCCTTCCCATTTCTATCGGCTCACTATGTCCATCAGGGAACCCTCATAATTAACATTGACCAGCCCAAATTCCAGGTCAAAGTCTATGATGCCGCCCTGATGTACCCTTTCCTCATTGAGTGTGAGATTCAAGCCATTCTTGAAGGAAAAAATTAGCTTCTTCCCTGATATTTTTTTCTACATATGATAAGAAAAATATCAGTGCACTGAAAGTCTGCGAGAACAAGAACAAAACATAACATTCACTAAACAAAATTTTAATTTGTAAAGGCACAAAAGCTTTATTTTATTATTACTATTTTATTTAATTTTAGTGAAATGTTAAAATTAAGAAAAACAGAAGAGAAAAGAATTAAGTGAGTAACTTCAAAATTTTCATTTTATTAAAGTTAATCTTATTACAAAATTTTGGACCCAGTCACAGACGTTTGGCCAAATAAGTAAACCCAGAATAATCCATATCTTAAAATCTCATTTTAAACAAAGTCATGTCACATAATACATTTTCAAATATTATTTATTGAACGGCAACATGGGTCTCTCGCCTCAGAAATCCACCAGCTGGTAGGCTCCTCCTGAATAGACCCTTTCTACGACAAATGGTCCCTCCCAAGTTCGTTCAAATTTTCCACCTACATTGTAACATACAAGAATAGGTCTTTTGAGAATAAGAACGAGGTCACCCACTTCGAACATCCTCGGGCTGACCAATTTGTCATGAGCTTATACCATCCTTATTTGGTAAAGTTTTAAATTCTATTGTGCTTCTAGTCTCTTTCCCTCTCCAACTCTTCAAGTCTGAGCTTTGCACTTTCTTTTGTTGTGAGCTGATTGTTAACAACAACTCTAAGAGATAGTGTCTGGACTTTTAGTGGTAGTACGACCTCAGACCCGTGCATAAGCTTGTATGGTGTACATTGAGTGGGCGTCTTGAACGTCGTCCGATAGGCCCAGAAAGCTTCTAACAGTCTATTATGCCTATCTCTTTTATTTTTGTCCAGTGTTTTCTTCAAAATCTGTACTACTGTCTTATTGAACGTCTCGGCCAGGCCATTTTCCCTAGGATATAAATCATAGAGTATCTTCAGTCTATCCCATGCTATTTGAAAAAAAATATTGATCTTTGTGCTTTTGAAGGCTATCCTATTATCAGAGATTACTCTGCGTGGTACACTGAAACGGTAGGTGATTTGACTCTTGAAAAAATGAAGGACGTGCTATGTTGTAACCTCTTGTAAAGACATTGCCTCTGCCCATTTAGAGAAATAATCCATAGCGACAAAAATAAATCTATGTCCCTTAGAGGATGGAGGGTACATTGGACATATTATGTCCGTGCCCCAACACTCGAATGACCATGAGGCAATGGTTAGATGTAGCACATTTGGAGGTTGGAGCAAGACCACCCCATGCACTTGGCACTAGTGACACTTTCTGGTTGTATCCATGCAATTGAACATCATTGTTGGCCAAAAATATTTGAGTCTCTTGATCTTCATTTTCATCTTCAGCCCTAACTGGTGAGCACCACTCAATCCAGCATGTACTTCCTTGACAATATTTTGTGCTTCTGCTCTGCTTAGACACCGTAGCCACATCTGGTTGAGTGATCTTCTGTAGAGAGCATTTCCCATCCATCACCCACTACACCCACTAGAGCATATGACATAGCTCTTCTTGTGATGTGGTATGCCTCAAAGTTGTCATTTGGCAACTTTACAGTTCGTAAGTATTCTATCAATGGCTTACGCCAGTCTTCATTGATATCAACAACTCCAACTATCATTCCTTCTTCTTTTCTGAGCTTGTGCAAATTATTGAGGTCAATTCGTGACATAACTCATCACCCCTGCACTGTAATGTCAATGGAATCCTCCAGGGGACAAGCAAGTCCCTTAGCAAGTTTTGTTAAAGCATCGACATGGGCATTATCTCCCCGAGGAATCCGGTAGAGAGTCACTCCAAGAGTCTAATCCAACAGTTTCATTGCATACTAATGATATTCTGCTAATCTTAGCTTCAAAATCTTATATTGTTTGGCGACTTGTTGAATGACGAGTTGAGAGTCACCATAGATGGTAATATACGTTATATCTATCGAAATTTCCAACTCTAACCCAGTGATTAGTGCTTCATATTCTGCTTCATTGTTTGTACACGACTCTATCAAGTGGTAGGAGAATCTTAACATACCCTTACCTGGTGTGATGAAAATCAAACTAACCCCTGCTTTGCCCGGTATAAATATTCTTGATCCTTCGTCCTTTCTGGCTGACGAAGCTCCGTCGAAGTACATCTCCCAGCGTTGCGCACTGGAGAATTCCATTTGTAGTACCTGCTCATATGGTAATTTGTCATTAAGAGGGGACCCAGCTAGAAGCGGGTGTGCGACGAGAAAATCTACTAAACTTTGTCCCTTGATAGCACGGAGGGGAACAAAAGTTATATCAAATTTCAATAAATGTCTGGAAAGTGTTGGTCGAGTCATCAAATATTGCAATGAATTAACTTTTGAAATCAGGGTTATCTTGTGAGAAAGCATGTAGTGTCTAAGCTTTTGGGTGAAAAAAATCAAAGTTAGACAATCCATCTCGATAGACAAATATTTTACCTCCGTCGGTATTAGACGGTGACTTAAGTAATAAAGTGCATTTTCCTTGCCCTCATCATTGACCTGAGCTAGCAGGGCTCCAAGAGAGTCGTCTAAGGCCGCGGTGTAAAGTATCAATGGTTTTCTCGAGATAGGGACTGCCAAAACAAGAGGTGTCATTAAATATTGCTTGACGTCCTTGAAAGCCCGCTGACATTTCTCTTCCCAGATGAATTTTGCATCCTTTTTAATTAATGCTGAGAAGGGCTGACACCTACCTGGGAGATTATAAATAAAGCGTCTCAGATATGCCAACTTTCCTTAGAAGGAACGTAGTTGTTTTAAAGTTTTTGGAGGAGGTATTTCTAAGATAGTTTTAATCTTATTCGGGTCTCGGTTCCCCAATGACGGACAACGAATCCTAGAAATTTTCTGGAGGTAACGCCCAAGGTGCACTTTAAGGGATTCATCTTAATATTATATTATCATAATCATTCGAACACGATCCTAATCGTTCGAACACGATCCTCAAATCGTATAAATGGCCTATTTTTGGTTTACTTTTGATGACCAAATCATCCACGTAGCATTCCACTTGATTGTGAATAAGGTCGTCAAAAATCTTCATCATAGCTCGTTAGTATGTCGCTCCAGTGTTCCTTAACCCGAATAACATTACTGTGAAGCAAAAGATACCAATAGGTGTTCTGAATGTTATAAGTGCTACACCCTCTGAAGCCATCTTAATTTGGTTGTATCTTGATGATCCATCCATGAAGGAGAAAATCTCATGTGTCGAAGCAATGTCCACCATCATTTCTGGTATCGACAACGAAAATTCATCTTTTTGACATGATTTATTTAAATCCTTGAAGTAGACACAAACACGGATCTGTCCATTTTTCTTGTTAAATGGTACAATGTTGGCTAACCATATGGGATATTTCTTTTCTCTTACAAAGTTAGCGTATTTTAACTTCTTCATCTTAGCAATGACTCATTGCTTTATTTTGAGGCTAATTCTTCTACTAACTTGTTTTATTGGGTTTATATCTTTGTAAACCCCAAGTTTATGAACCGCAACTTCTGCTGACAGCCCTGACATTTCAACGCAGCTCCAGGCGAAGCAATATTTAAACTCTGATAATAACTTTATCAGCTCGAAAGATTTTTCTTTGTTGAGTAGAGAACTTAAAAATGTAGGTCGGGGTTGTTCTTCTGTCCTAAGGTTAATTTCTTTTAATTCATCAACTGTTGATTCACTTTCTTCCTTAAATTATGGCGGGCCTTCTTCTATCAGCTGATCTGTAGAGTCGTCCTCTACATCGAGGAAATCCTCTTCTGATTCATTAGTAACAACCATGCAAAATTCTGAATCATCGGCTGGTCCCACTATACCAAATCCGACACCTTCTTTCAAATTGGGAGTTTGACTTTTAATATTTCACAATTTTTTAAAAAGTTGTAACTTATATTTTGACATTTGTTTTAGCAAATATCCCTGTTGAATTAACTTTTGTACACAAGGTAAAAAGTAATAAAGAGGTAATTTCATTAATTCATTAGGATTCTCATCAAAATTTACATGATTTTCAAGATTAGTAGAAGTAGAAGCACGGTGAAATTTGATCGGCTTTGAACCAGCGCTACAGACTTCCTTGACCTGCTACAGACTTCTAGGGATTTTCCACGAGGCAGCGAGAGAAAAGCACGGACCTGCTTCTTTCTCTGAATCTGTTGGATACCTCGGAGATCTACTTAACTTAATATATTTTGCTTGACAAAATTATCCTTAATTAAACTCCTAATGACCCACCAAGATATGACATAGGGTTAGGAAAACTACCAAAACCTTACTTTTTTTTATCTCTACATGAACTGCCCTCACATGCATTTTAAGTTTCAGGTGGTGGAACGAGAAGACTCGTCAGGTATGCTTTTACAATTTTTAGCGTCGTCTTTCTTGTACTTTTATGCTTACACAAATTTGCATGCTAAACAACGATGTCACCCTATATGAAAACTAAAACTATCAGGATAGCCACAAAACCAAAATCAAAACTAAAACTAAAATCAACCAAGATAAAACTCCTTCAAAATATAAAATAACTCAAAATTTAATCACAAACATCACACAAAATTACAATTGCATGTTCGATGTTAATTTTAATTTTACATGCAATTGCTGAGTCAACGATTTGCTGTCGGGTACCTCCTATAAAACCAACTACTGGCCTCTCTACAATCTCGAAATCCTATAACTTGGTTGTTTAATCTAAGGAATGGTTTAGCTACTGTAGACGTGTTCTGTTGTTGAAGATGGTTGTGCTGCCCACAATGTTAGCTCCAAGCTCCTCATCGTAGCACCTTCGAGTTTGATATTAATTTTAATTGTACATGCAATTGTTGAGTCAATGATCTGCTGTCGGGTACCTCCTATAAAACCAACTACTGGCCTCCTACTCTAAGGTATAGTTTGTAAAAGAAATAGTAGCAGATATAGCAAAGGAAAGCAATGAAAGCACAATATGTAAAGGAGCAGTAAAGCATGCAGTATAGGAAAGTAGTAGAATGTACAATAGAGAAGAACAGTAAAGTGTGTTGTAAATTAAAACGTTGTAAATGTAAAACAAACATGTTTACCTAAAAGGTCCGCTACTTTTTTATGTGTGGTTGATGTAATAGGTATAAGTTAGTGACAAAATTTAAGAAACGAACTAGTGTGTATTTTATAAGTAAAAATGAGCAATAAAAGAAACACCACCTGTAAAACTCGAGAAAAAGAGGCCAATGACCCACGACAAAAAACTTGAAGAAAGCAGCAAATGACAACTCAAAGAAAGTCATCAAAAACACGGGAAGATCCCGGAAAAAGACCATAAGTACTTTACCAAAAGCTTCAATAAAATTACACGAAAAAAACCAGAAGAGAGAAAACTGTAAGCACTCGGGTCAGGGCTAGACTCAGATACTATATTTATATATATACCCGAGGGACATCGAAGGCTACTATCGGTCACCCGAATATATAGAGCCCACCACTCAACTAGAAGGGTGTCCTACTAAACTTAACTTAGGAAGGTGCTCCTTAGTCCTGTACCGGTAATCGACAAGTGGACAACCAAATTACAATACATTTAAAATTTATATTTTAGCATGCTTATGGATTTCAAGCATACAAATGGAAGTTGTAATAATTTTGTAGTAAAAATCTTCTATAAATATTGTATTTGTTCTTATCGATTTTGAAGGATGTGATTATCCACGCGTCGATCACATCGTCGGGCGTTGGACCGCCAATAACCTAAGGTACGGGTCTCCCGTTAGTCTTATGTTGGTGAATAATATTATCATCCTACAGTTCACTGGGTCCCTGGATTGGGTCCAGATGTCGTAGGACAGAATATCATTCCGCTCTACCACTGGTGTGCCTTTGTCATCACCGCCCTTAGCCCTAAAACAAAACCAACTTACTTGCGACCTTGGTTGATGGTTTCATATATAGTGATGACTATATATGCGCACTTATGTATTGGACAGAAGCATTGAAAACCTAAACCAAGAAGCAAGGAAAACAAATCAAAAAATAAGAAATTAAAAAGAAAGAAAACTAACCCACCTCCAAAAACAATTCAAGAGAGAAGAGTCAAAGCCGTAGGAGGGTTAGCCTAAAACATCCGATTGGCGAGATTTTCTCGAATAGGTAAAGAGGTGTGGCACACTCCCTTGGGCTAACCATGAAATATTTCCAAAAGGCACAAATTAGAAACTTCTAAATCAATCCTGAATTTTTCAAAATATCAAAGATTCTTTCTCTTTTTTCTTTTTTTTCTTTTTTTATTGCAATCAATTTGGCCCGCAAAAGGGGACATTTGAATTCTTCCAAACAATCAAGAATTAAAATATTTCACTTCACAAGCCTCAAAGCATTCAATTCCTATCCAAATTAATAATTCTAGTGGGGGATAAACTCTACAAACACGAAGAAATCCAAACAAGCATCCTCGGATGGGGCTAGTAAGGAAGAACCGCCCAACCAACACAAAGGAACAAACACACATAAGCAGATGTTTTCGAGTAGGAGGAGCAAGGGAGAACCAAACCAGTGTCTCATAAGTAGGAGCAGCAAAAATGGGGGAAACCACCAATGCCAAACTCCAAAAAGTCTCAGAAAAACCAAAATTTTCATCCAACATATATTTCAAATAGGGGGCAGCAACCAAAAGGAGCACAACCAAGCCCCGAAAAAAAGTTCCAAAGACTTTAAAACTAATTTTTTTTATGCAACATATGTTTCAAAAAAAAAAGGAATAATTAGGAAGCAAAATCGAGCCACCAAAACAAACCCCAAAAGCTTTAAAAGAGCTAAATTTTCCCTCAACAAATGTTTCAAATAGGAAGGTAACCATAGAGGCTTGGGGGAGGGGAGGGGGGTGCGCAAAACTGAGCCATCAAAACTAGCTTCAAGAGGCTTGAGAAAACAAATTTTTTCTTCAACATATGTTTCAAACCAAGAGGTAACTAGGAAGCAAAACTAAGCCACCAAAACAAGACTCAGAGGCTTAAAAGAACAAACTTTTTATTCAACATGCATTTCCAGTTAGTAAGGAGGCAGCCAAAGGGAGCCAAAACTGAGTCTGCCCCCATACACACCCGCACTTAAAAATACATATTTTCCTCCTCTCTCTAGCATGAGTTCTTAATGGGGATAGTAACAAGAGAACAAAGAAACAAAATAAACCCCCAGATAATGTTTCTTTCAGCATGTATTAAATTATTCGGCAAAGGGAAAAGAGAAAACCACCCTGTGAAGGCTAGCTTTGCTCTCAAATATCAATGTATAAGTATAGATGTGATAAGAACATAAATAGGTAGTTTGCACATCCTTAAGCATCAAATCATCATTTCCTCATAAACCCACAGTTCCAACTAATTATCACAAAACATTTAAGATAGACCCAACAACATGCTATACCAGCCAAAACAGATAGTCTACCACACATGCAACTACTCTCCTCTCATTTGAAAATCTGAACTTATGTCAAGGAGAGGAGAGAAGCTTTGGTCATGAAAAGAGGAAGAAAGTGAAGAAGAGGAGGAGAAATGTACCTCACTCAAGCCTCTACAACAACAACAAAAGGAAGCCACAGCCCTTCCAAGCTCCCAGCCCACAAACACCAGGAACAAATTTGGCAGAGCATCCCCCTACCTCCAGAATTTGTACCGTTAAAACCTAACCCCAGTCCAACACCTTATAGACACAGAGGAGAGGGGAGAGCTTTTGCAAGGGAGACATGGAGCCTCTGTTTGAGTGCGGCTCGAGGAGGACATAGGAGTAGGCGTATCACACGAGATTGGATGGTGCATGGGGTGCATGGGGCGTATGGGTGGCTGGGCTACGCGTGCGATCAGGATAACGGAGAGAGAGGAGCAGACATTGTGAAGGAGGGACGAGAGGCAGACCGATCAAATGGAAAGGGGAGAGCATGAGCCAACTAGGGATTTAGGATTTAGGAATTGATGAAAAAGAATTCCTTCTTTTTTTAATTTTATATTATTTAATATTTAAAACTCTCCAATTCGTGCGTGCATAGAACCACATCAAAATGGGTGTCCTCCCTAGGTAATTATTATGCTCCGAACGTGTCAGTGCAGTCGGTTTTGTCATTCGACATTGTTCGGACAACCTCATCGACGATCGAGTAAAAAACGTGCCAAATTCATATTCCGTCAAAATATTGTCTTGAGCTGAACTGTTTGATCAGGATGGTGTAGAAAGTTGTCACAAGAGGTTTAGAAAGACTTGGAGTGCTTTTGAATTGATTTGGAATTTCAATTTTGTGGTATTTGGATGCCTGATTAAATTTGGGGATGTTTTGTTAGGCTTGGGTTTGGGTTAGACTAGAGTTTAGCTATGACCCAATTGATTATTAAATTTGATGTGGGTGATCGTCATGAAATATTCTCAATATTAATTAAGTGCCAAATTCGGGGTTTGTGCATTCAATTTGGTAACTTTTGGAGAGATGGCTAAATTGGGGAAAAATTGGAGGTTTTGGATTTATGTTGAAATTGGGCTCAAAATATAGGTCAATTGGGTTGAGACTTGGTTTGAACTGAGTTTGATCATGATGAATTTAAGTTTAGAATTGAAATTGGGAGAAATTGGGATCAAATTGAGTTCAATTGAAGAAAATTGGTTTTGGGGACAAAAGGATGAGTTGGGTATTTTGGTGAAATTGAGGTGTCAACCACTCTATTTGAGCTATGAACTAATGAAATCTTTATATAAGTCCTCTATGTATTGGTATTGGCTAGACCCTAGCCTAGGGCTAGTGGATTTAGGAGACCATATACATGAGTTTCCCAAAAGATCAAGGGATCAAAGTTAACAAGTTGGGTTTAGGGTTGTGAGTGAATGGGAGTGAAAGTGAGTGCAAGTGAGTGAACTAGCTCCAGAATAACATTCAGGATCAACCCTAAGGTCAAGCAGTTCTATGAGGACTCTCCTTGAGCTCCTCTATAGTGGTCCCTGTTGACCTCACTTTTGGTTGAGGTCTAGAAAACTTCTTTAGTAGCCTAGGTCTAGCCATAGGACTTTCCTATTGACTAGTCTTAGAAAATTAGAAAAGGTACCCCACCATTAGAAATTCAAAACTCTTCTCTTTACTCAACTTGAAATTTCACATATTGACCTTAACTTCTAGCATTTAGTAGGAAAGATCATTATAAGAGAATTCAAGGAGAGTCCCGATAGGATTACTTGGCTTTAGGGTCGACCCTGGGTGTTGACTTGGAACTAGGGTACACCATATCTTCACAATACATTAATCCATGCTTCATTTAGAATGGATATTTATCCAATTCTATGTGGAATGCTTAACTTGGTCTTTTGCCCCTAGGCACCTCCAAATTACCTAACTGCCCTTG
>NW_018221772.1:68127-75057 GCF_001263595.1 Phalaenopsis equestris
AATAATAGGATAGCTTAGGAAGTCACCGAAGTTCTCCTTTGGATCTGTGACATTCTCTAGTGTTTCCTCCTTTGGACTCCAAAATAAAATGTTCTAAATTTGAACCAATCCCCTTTCACACTTCTTAGTCCGATATCTTTGAGATGTCCTTACCATTTGAATTCCTTGAAGATAATTTTTCCTTGATTTCTATCTAGAGTATTCTTAGGTAACTTCAGTTATCTAAGATGTAATTAACTATAGGGGCTTGCCCTTATAGGAAGCTTTTCCCGAACCCAGCATAATATAAACTCTATGTAATTCCTTATATTAAATAGGGGAATTTGTCGGCCAATACATTGGTTTCGCAGACCAAACGAATGTCATAACTTTCTTTAGTTTATTTGATCGAGCCTCACCCTCAATTCTTGTGTTCATCCTTCGGGATAGATACATGATTTGAGGTAAAGCGCTCTTTCATTTAAACTATGAAAATTATGGGGTCAGTTTGACTTCATCTTTTTCAAAAATAAATTTCAATTCCGATGGCCGACAGCTTCCTACGGGCAAACCCCTCACCAAAAATAGTGCCGACAGTCCCACCTACTAAGTGCTAGAGGTTAGAACCAGTATATCAAAATTCAAGTTGAGCACAAAATAGTTTAGAATTTATAATTGTGAGGGCTCTTTTTCTAGTTTTTTAAGAATAGTCAACAGGAAAGTCATTTGTCTAGACCCCAGACTACTAAAGAGGAGAAAACTAACCTCAACCAGAAGTGAGGTCAACACAACCCCACTTAGCGGGATAATGCTTCTTCTTCTTCTTCTTATTGTAGCATAATGATAAAATTAAATAGTGTCAATACATACATAATTGATCATGATTAAGAAGATGTCTTTTTATTTAATTTCCTCCTGATTGCATTCCATCATATATGGCTATACTATCCTTGAATAGGCAAAGAGTTAATACAAACAACACATCAATGAATATAAGTTATACACCCCAAAATCCCTCATTTAAATTGAAAACAATTTCACTTTCACACTTCTATTGAATTTCTCTCCAAACATATACTAAGAAAATATTTATCTTCTCATTCCCGTCCCACTCCCACCCTCGCCATTTTTTTTGTAACTGTACAACTCTATGTTATTTCAAATTACTTCCTCTCTGCTAAAACTAGAAGTTCTCTTTGTGAAAATGGAACCGAGTTGTCGTAGTATGACTGAATTCTTGTGAAAGTTTCTTCAGTAGTTTTGTTAGTGTCGGTGAGCCACAATAAAAAACACCTGCAACTTCAATATTTTAATTAAAAAATAGAATATTAATGCTTTACTAAAAGAACAATAGATTATTTGAGTATAGTCATTTTACCAATACGAGAAGATTTGTGGGCATTTGCTAATTCACTGAACACTTTCCTCCAGTTTGGCCTTGCAAAGTGAGTTCGAATCTATTGCCCATAAATCATTTAGTTTTTTTCAGATATAATGCCTAACACAAGGATTTATAATAAATTATAGAGAAAAGTGTTAAAATAATCATCTAACTTTTAACAGGGGGCATCTTGATTCTTGATTGTGTAAATACATCAATTTTAAAATTGAGGATTGTTTCAACCTCAATTAAAATATTATAGTGAATAATTTGGTACTTTTATAGACTCTAAGACTTCAATGGCCCCGTGTAAATAGTCAGTGGACTAATTTGACACATTACTCCTAAATTATAGTCAGAGGATAGTTACCCGGCTTCCCGAGACGATGTCTACTCCATTCTTCGCATGTTGCAGTGATTGAACCATAGCTATAAGAGCTGATCTAGCATCACCTTCTTCATATACACTCGTCAGGTAATTGTGCATTTCTATAATATTCTGCACACCAAAATTGCTACTAGTTGTTGAGAAAGGGAGCAATGAAGCATATTTGTGTTCATGAAGAAATAGAAAAAGTATCAAAATAGTCTCTTGACTCTTTATAGATGGTTATTTTAACCATAAAGTTTATAAAAATGCCAATTTAGTCCTCAAATTGTTTTAATTTGAGCTGAAATAGTCCCCATAAAGGACTATCTCATCACTAATTTAAAGATTTTGGAGACTAATTTAACATGTTTATAGACTTTGGGACTAAAATGGCCCCTTGTAAATAGTTAGAGGACTATTTTGGCAGTTACTCTAATGAATTATTTACATTATGATCACTCTCTGCAACATCGTTCATTACACCTTTGAACCATTCAAAGGAGCCTTGTTCTCTTGTCACCCAGTAAAAGTAAGCTCTTTCTGGACATTTACTTTTATTGTTGTTCAGATCTGACATACTTATGCTTTGTGCTTCCTGTAGTAGTTCAATGCTTATTAGTTTTTATATTGAATATGTAATGATTGTTGAAAATTTGGTTTTGAATTTTACTTCATTTGACTTTATATTGTTTATAAGATCCTTCAATATGCTAATGAAAGGAGTTGCACCAATTCCAAGTCCAATGAGGAGAAGGATATCATATTTAGTGTAGCTCTGAGCTGGTGCTCCATAAGGTCCATCAATTAGAAGCTTTGGAAATCTACAAAATATTTATGTAATTTTTAAACAAAATATTATGCATTAACACACAAGATAAAAAAATAAATTTGTTTTATCTATTATCATACCTTGTTTCTTGAAATGTAGCATCTGCTACAACTGTAGTTTCTAATCGTGCTAGACTTATTACATTTTTAGAAGTTACCTGAACCTCACAGACCTGTAGCAAGATAAATTTATTTAAATTTCAAGTCCTGTAGCCAGATAAAATTTATTTAAATACTAAGCCTTTGAACATTTGATTTTAAGCATTATTTGACATAATTTTTTAACTTAATATAATACCTTTCCAAATAAATTTCTAAGCTCAGTTGTCCAGTCTCCCAAGGTTCTAATATGAACACTCAAGTGATCATCACCGGGCGCAGAAGTGATTGAAAATGGATGCCTGTTTAGAATTAAGATAGAATCATAAACTTATCATTTTGAAATCAAGTAAATTGCCAAAATATTCTCCCAACTATTTACATGGCGCCAATTTAGTCTCAAAGTCAATAAAAGTGTCAAATGTGATTTTTTTTACTCATAATAAAAAAAATCTAGGGATTAAATTCACAGTTTTATAAATTTTGGGACTAAATTGACCCTGTACTAAAATTCAGTATGACTATTTTGACAATTCTCTCTTTTAAAATCATAATCCATTTTTGGCTAATTAGGTGGAATACCATTCAAATGGTGACACATCGGGACATTTAACAAAAAGATACATCCCACTTTTATATCTAAAGCCTGGTGGCTTTGTCATGTGTATTGAAAGAACATTGCCAGGATATATGGCAGCCTGCATTGCAAAACTAAATTTTAGTACATTAACTATATTTGTTGATTTTATTCTTGTAAAAGTTAGCAATATTTATTTTTATTTTACCTTAGCAATGTTAACACGATAATGTTTCTCGCGGAATGCTCTGATCAACCTCTCACAGGTGTAGAATGCCACAGGAACCACAATATACATCCATGTCTGCACAAAACATGATGCTTTTTTATTTCTATTTGAAATCACTTTAATTTATGCAAGAAAATGATGCCAGTTAATTTGTTATAAATGATTTTGTAGACTTACCGTCTTCTTGTACCATTCATGGGTGAGGAAGATAAAGAATGAATGGATGATGAGGAGCACATAGACAATAGCAAGGAGGTGATGAGCATACCAAAAAGCATTAAAACCGGCTAAGTAATGGAAAGGTGATGGAAGTTTCACCACATTCCTCCTAAAAGAATGAGTTGCCAATATGAAGGAGAAGCCCATGAGGACAATCATGGTCGTCCCGGTCCACCCAGGAGTGCTCGCAAGCAGATCAAGATATGTTGGTTGTTTGAAATGAAAATCAACTCCTAATGTTCCCATGAACTTTTGATTTGGACATGAAACCAATCTCAAAAAATCACACGTCACATGGAATATTGTATGCACCAAGCTACCGATAGTAATTCCTACTGCTACAGTCTGTAGTATTGGAGACAAAAAAATGGAAATATATTTGTAAATAATCAAACTTTTAGAAGAAATTGGATTGCATAACTAACCTTATGAAAGTTGATGTTGTCATCAAAAGGAAATATGGAACTCAGACTTGTTGACCTAAGCGTCGTCAGTGTGTTGCGACAGACGGGAAGGAGAATGAGAGCCATGTTTAATTTTAGTGTTTCGGCAGCGCCTTTTGCAATACAAACGCAGTAACCCATCACTTCAAATGCTACTCTTCTCCTATACTGATAGAATTTCCAAGAAAAAAGGGATGTGTTAAGTAACAACCAGAGGCCGAGGACCCAAATTCTCTTCCAGTTCTCAAGAACGAACTCCATGGCTTTGTTCACCGAGCAGTTGATGGTGTTTCGATATCGGCTCGGTATCATTGTCTTCATGAGTGTTTGTGATCTTTTCATCAACTTCTCATTATTTTCTTCAGAGTTAACCATTCCACGAAGCAAGGTCTCCAGTTGCCATATCTTGAAAAATTGGAAGTTGGTTTAGGGTCATTTACATACATACCGCCGGATTCCTATGTATTTATATTTCTAACACTTAGACCTTACAGTTTGATATTTCGACCACTCAAATCTTTCATAACACAAAAAAAAAAAAAAAAAAAAAAAAAAAAAAAAAAAGGCACTATATTTGCGTTTTAAAAGTGAAATGCATCTTTGCATGCGTAGGTGAAGTGCATACAAGTAAAAATTCATGTTCAGGCGTTGAATATGTAAATACATTGGACTTGAGTGGTATGTATGTGAATCTTCCATTTTTGTAATAATTTTTGGGACCTTATTCCAGTTAACCGTACAATTAAGTTGATTTGGCTTCTTACCTCAATGTAACCAAGATGATCTGGATCAAGTTCTTCCATGATGAGAGAAGCATAGGTTGTGGCATGTCCCTTCAGTTTGGCTAGTTTGTTTGCAGATGCGCTTAAAATTATCACCTAAAAATAAAGTCATAAAAATATCCTTTGTCATGCAAATATGTGATTTCAAGGTTAATAGATAAAAATCATGTTTCAAAGTATAAGCGTTTTAGTTTCACTTTCCCAGGGATTCCGAAATTGTTGGTAAAAATTAAATCAATGTTAAATAGTAACTTCATCAAATCATATTATATAATCTAGTAAATTTTGTGTGCTTTATAAATGTTTTATAACTTTAAGCAACCTAATAAGGTCTAAAAAGTGATGTGTTTGACTACATACCTCTTTCACTTCATCTTCAGTGAGTTTTCCATCACCATTCTTGTCGCACCTGCAATCCATCGCATGCACTTCAGAACAAATTTTCATGCAAAATACTGATAGATTTAAGAAGGTTTGAAGCTGCTTTTGATTTCGTACATATCAAAGAAAATCCGAAGACGGGAATCGAAATTTTGATCAGTCATCTCTTCCCAGAACTCCTTAAGTTCATCTTTTGAGATGCTGTTCTCAGGATCCAAGCCTCGCCCTCTTGCCAGTGCTTCAAATAGTTCCACCGCAAATTCTTTGGAATCTGCCATTCCTGATAAGAACGAAATCAGAATTGCAAACACCTTCAATCCTTCAATTCCAATTCCTCATCGGAAAAAGAAAGTAGAAAACAGCTTTAAAACATAAATCAGTGTTTATAGCTTCATAATCAGCTCATAATTTATCGACGTTTCCATTCATCAATGGAAACAGACGGGGATGAAATCCAGAATTTAAAGCAGTGGCTTTTGACTGAGACACTCACCAATGCATCGGCCGAAATTCTCCTTGTGCAGCTTCCCAGCAACGGCGAATTGCTCGAACCTCTTCTCCACCGCCTTCCACCCTTCTCCTTCCTTGCTGCTGTTCTTGTCGAGGAACCGAAGTCCTCGGAGCCCCATTTCTGCGTTCGATTGCAGTCTCTGTATTGGACATGGGGTCTTCTCCGCTCCCTGTTCCACCCCCGACCTCGATACCATTAGCCTTGCGAAGCTCTTTTTCTTCTCTGACTTTGGCAGCTTTCCTGCGCTTCCGCCGCCGCCGCCTCCTAAATATTCAGGCGAGGATGTCCGGTGGACAAGGCCGAGTTCAAAATCAACGGAGTCGGCGAGGGGAATTTCGGTGTACTCCCTGGATCCCATCTCCGGCGGCCAAATGGAATTCAAAAATAAAAAATGCAGAGGTGAATGATTGTCTAAAAAGCTGCCATTTTTTAGAACCTAGATCGCCATTAAAGGAAGAGGAGAGTTAGGAGAGAGAGAGGGAGAGAGAGGGTGGTCGGGGTTATTTGGGAGCGTAGAGTTAGCTATTTTCGTTGGCGGGGTTGGGAAAATATAGCCGTTGGAGTGATGTTTGTTTCCAGGCGTAAAATCCCGTTTCGTGTATTGACGATTTCTCGGATTCCGAGACGAGTTGTAACCGCAGCGACCGATTGATTCAATCTGCTCTTGACCGCACATGTTGTGCAGCCGAAGATAAGGAAGTTTGCGAATAAAATTATTTTGTTAATTGTTAATTAAATTTGTGAATTTAATTAATAGCCCTGAAACTATAATCACCTTTTAATTAGTCCTAATTCGTTCTAGAATAAATGTTTTAACGCACGAAATCATGTTGTGTCATTTAACAATTTTTTATGTTCTTATATTTATGACTTAGATTTTTTTTTTCATGCTCATCCAATCTTGCTTGATGAATTTTCTATGGCAAAATTCGACCAGTGTTAACCTTAAATATTCCTGAGTTCATATCATCTTAAATAAGAGCAATTGAAAAAGAAAAGAGACATTAAGATAAACAGGGAAAAAAGAGAGAATAAGTTGAAATAAACTCTATATTTCTATTCAGGATAGGAAATGAGTATATGGAGTATATTATTTGGATTTTGAGTATATATATATATATATATATATAT
>NW_018221772.1:75090-75506 GCF_001263595.1 Phalaenopsis equestris
TATATATATATATATGTAACTATAGATAAAGTTTTTTTTTAAAGAAATCAATATTTGGTAGAAGCACAAATGTAGATTTCTCATGCCCTTTTTGGCATCATTATAAGAGCCCGCGCCATGTGCCTAAGATTTCAGAGCTCCCACGCCACTGTGGGATCAAACCATTGACCTGAAGAGACTTACAGTGACCCCGCCATCAACATGTCAAGGCTTGCGACACATATATGTATATATATATATATATATATATGTATGTATATATCTATACATACATACATATACATACATACATACATATGTATATATGTACGTATTTATACATACATATATAAATATGTATGTATCTCTCTATATACACATATGTATGTATACATACGTACGTATATACATATGTATGTATGTATGTATATGTATGT
>NW_018221772.1:75749-81498 GCF_001263595.1 Phalaenopsis equestris
ATGTTGATATATATCTATCTATATACATACCTATATGTATCTATATACATACATATATATATAGATACATATAGGTATGTATATAGATACATATAGGTATGTATATAGATACATATAGGTATGTATATAGATACATATAGGTATGTATATAGATACATATAGGTATGTATATAGATAGATATATATATATATATATACATATGCACCATTACAAAACAAAAAAATGAGGTAGATTCAACTTGTCCCCATGGAGAAGAAAGGATAATGAAGGAGGAGGTGTAGTATCAACTATGACATGTTTAGAATTTCTGCCAGTGGTAGCAAAAAAGTGAGCAGGTCCATTGCCTTCTCTGCTAATATGCTGAAATTTCACACTCCTACTGCCCAATGCATTCTTCAGTTTGTTGATCCACATTCCTATATGCCATGGGGGTTCCACCTCATTCTGCAATATTCTTATGCAAGTGATAGAGTCAGATTCCACATTAATTGCCTGATTTTACAATGAAATGCAAGCATAATGGCCCAAAAGATTGGAATCATCTCAGCCTCCGAAGCATCCAGTGCCCAAGTTGGTGAGGAAAATAAAAGAACACACAACCCTTGGGAGTTTCTAAACACTCCCCCAAACCAGCAGATCCCTTAGAAAAGTTACCATCAATGTTAACCTTCATCCGTCCAATAGGGCGAGGAGATCACAATATCAAAGAAAACTTGAAATTTGACTAATTTTTGCTTTGAGGTGCCCAATTTCTGAAGAGATTAGGGAACTTGTGATGTTGAGTGATTTTCTGTATGTAAGATGTGCAATTAGTGGTAACAGATTTAGGCAGAGGTAAAGTATCCTCAAATTTAGCTTGATTTTTATACATCCACATAAACAAAGCCACCACACAGGGGATACCCAGGAAATTAATCTCCTACCAATCTCTCCAGCATGTTGAAAATTTATCCCAACACAGGGTGAGGGTGTCAATTTTTAAATATGCCACTAGATCAATCCAAACTCGTTGAGAAAAATTACATTTGAAGAAAAGATGATCAAGTGTCTCCTCCTCAACATGGCAAAGATAAAAGCAAGAAGGACCTCTAAGACCTTTCATTTTAAGGATATCATCTGTTGGGAGCAAAGATTGCCAAAGCCTCCATCAGAAAAATGACATTGAAGTAGTCAATCACTGACCCCAGATTTCAGTTCCCCAATGAACAATTGGCAAGTGAATAAATTTTTGATAGATATATGCTGAAAATTTTTGTGAGGGAGCTTTTTTGGTGATGATCCTATCACTTTGACCAGGATAGGAAGGAGTATTCTTTACCAGCTGTAGTTGATCATTATTCAAAATGGTATGCAACAGTCTAGAGTTCCATTGCTCATCTGACCAATAATCCTTAACCATATATTTGAAATTGGGTTTAGAGTTAGAGCACAATACTTTATCTCCATTCCAAGTCCACCTGTCTAACCAGAATTTGATTTGACCTTCTCCCAACTCCCAAATGAATGTCTCCTCAGCTTATTGTCTGACTTACAGAAGCTTGCCCCAAATCCCAGAGTCTCCCAGCTTTTTGTTAACCAAATTAGGGTGTACAAATCTACATTACTTCCCCATCATAAAATGTGCCCATAGAATATCCTGGGCTCTGAATTTAATCCATAACTTGCATAAATTAATGAAGCTAAGGTGTTGAAAATCTTTAAATCCCAAACCTCCAGCAAAGTGAGGTTTGCATAATTTTTGCCAAGGAAGCCACTGAACTTGCTTCTTCTGGCCAGCCCATAAGAATTTATTAAAAATTATCCCAAAAATTTTTTAGTGCCTTTCTTCATAGTAAACATTTGAAGAGCATATGAAGGAATGACAGTGAGAATGCTCTTTAAAAGTGTGATCCTCCCTCCATTAGAAAGGAATGAATTAGTCCAACATTGAAGTTGGGATTTAATTTGATCAATAACATCATTAAACTGAATTTGCTTTGTTCCTCCCTTAATCAGTTGAACCCCAAGATATTTGATAGGTAAAGAGGATAAGCTAAATCCAATATAATTGGATATCCAGTTTTTTATCTATGGAGAAATTTTAGAGCAAACAAAAATTTGGCATTTTGGTTTGTTTAACTCCATACCTGAAGTATGCTGGAAGTGTTTAAGGCCCTTATACAAAGTTTTTGTAGCAATTTTAGTGGCATTAGAAAAGATTATCACATCATCTGCATAGGACAGATGGCTGATGCACACATTGGATTTATGCTGATAAGCCAAAATTAAGAGAGGTTGAGAACATCTGATTTAATAATTTGGATAAGTAGTCCATGGCCAGAATGAAAATTATGGGGGATAAGGGATCCCCTTGCTTGATCCCCCTAGAAGCTGAGAAGAAGCCATGGCAATTGCCATTAACAAGTACAAAATGATTATTACATTGAAGCCATCTTTTAATCAACAAAATGAAATCCTCAGGAAAACCCCATGAAGCAAGAGTTTCAAAGATGAAAGCCCAATTAATTGTTTCATAAGCCTCATTGATATCCAATTTGTAGATAACATTACCTTCCCTACACACTTCCTGTCCAAATCTAATAGAAGTTCTTGTGCTAGCGAAATGTTATCAGATATGGTTCTCCCTTTAACAAAAGCTGCTTGATTAGAACTAATAATCCGTTGAAGGTGGGGTTGAAGTGTGGAGACCGAAACCTTGCTGATTACTTTGGATATAACATTTGTCAAGCTAATGGGCCTAAAATCCCCCTATTCTTTTCTGATTTGATTTTTTGGAATCAAAGTAATGGTAGAGGAAGTAAAATATCTTGGTGGATCAATACCTCTGAAAAAATTTTGAACAGCTGAAATGAATTCCTCCTTAATAACAGTCCAGGAGACCTTATAAAAATTGGCAGTGAAGCCATCAGATCCAGTTGCTTTGTGCTCATCAATGGAGTTAAGATCAGCTTTAATTTTAAGCTCAGAAGGGATCTGAGCAAGTTGCAACCTGTTAACATACTCTTGACAATCAACAAAAATAGTGGCATCAATATTAGATCTAGTAAAAGGATGGAAATTAAATAAGTGTCAAAAGTAATGGACAACATTTTGAGCAATTTCCTCAGACCCAGTTAAACTCTTCCTTTTAGAATCTTTAATTGCAAGAATCATATTACATTTTCTCCTGAACTTAATGCAAGCATGGTAGAAGCTTGAATTTTTGTCCCCCTCAATGAATTTAGTAATAGCTGCCTTTTGCTTTAAAAATGCTCCAGTATAAGTAACATGTGTAAGGAGTTATTCATTTGCTCTATATAGATCCCTTTCAGACTTTAAGCCTTTCTGAAACTCCTCTTCAATCCTGAGAACCTTCCCCTAGGAAGTTGTTAAATCTCATTAATATTCCCAGAAGTATACCAATTCCACCTCTTTAGATGATTGGCCACTTTCTTTTGTATATGTCACGGATTCTCCCAAGGACCTTTATCCTCACTAAAATGCCAAGCTTTTGTAACTTCACTAAGGAATTCAGGGTGGAGAGTCAACATATTCTGAAATCTGAAAAAGATCCTCCTGAGTTGGTAGTACTCTGAATGGAGCAAAGTAAGGGTCCATGGAAAGTTTGAAGCCAATTTGAATTCCCCAACATTCTTTCAAGTCTTTCCCATAAAGATTCCCTTCTCCATGTGAATTTAGGTCTCTGAAATCCCAGATCAAATAAATGAGCATCCATGAGGAAGTCATTTAATCTATTCATTGTTGATCGTAAAGGAGGACTACCACGCAGGAGAGATAACACAATTAAAGTCTCCCCCCATAATCCAAAAGGAGTTGATAGAGTGACTGATGTTCAAAAGATCCATCCAGAGACTATTGTGATGCCTTAAAATACAGCTGGCATAGATGAAAGTAGCAAATCCCACCTGAGCACCAACAGTAAACTGAATATGCATACACTAGGGATTATTCAGCAGAACTGTCAACTGTAATTCAGCTCTAGCAAAAAGCCAAATTTTGAATTATAATTAAAAAAATGAGTAAATTTAAGAAATTTCCTAAGAATGTTTGTTGAATGCTTAGTAACCATTGGTTCCAAAATAGCAAAACACCAAATTTTATGAGATCTCACTAGATTCGTTAGTCTTTTGAGAGAAGTGGGGTGAGCAGCACCCCTAATGTTCCAACACAAGAAATTAATCATTGTGAAAGGGTTTTCCCGGGTTTTCCCTTTCCCTCTAAGGGTTTTCCCTTTCCCTCTGGTTCTGGGATACAAATCTATATGCTGTTTTATAGGAGGGCCATCCAGAGAGTGAACTTGTCGCACCTTCTTTTGTTCCATATTCCCTTTCTTCTTCTTACCGCTTCCTTGGACTTGCCATTCTTCAGTTAAAACATCAGTTAATAAATTGATTGTGGGATTATCAACTTTGTGAGGATTGATATCTAACTGAGTCTTCTCAGCATACTCAGTCCCCCCATGATTGTCCCCTTCCACATGATTATCAGTGACATTATTTATAGAATTGTTCCCTTGATCAGAGCCCTCCTCCAAGATCTTTCGAAGGACCTCCCTTTCATTGTCACTAGTAATAATATTACTTGTATCTTTTGTATCTTCTGTAGATCTTCTTTGCTCTTTATCCAGAGAGGGTTCAGACCCTTCCTGAGTGACATTTGGAGGGGCAGCAACCTTTTTGGAAGGCGGATGAAGCCTATAACATTTTTCCAAGTTATGCCCAAACATTCTGCAATGAGGGCAGAGTAGTGGTCTTTGTTCCATCACAATATTTTGCTAAAATCCTTCCTCCCAAGTTCCAATCCAAACTCTCTTCACATCTGATAATGTTGTGTCTCTTTCTACTAGCACTCTAGCCCCAGCTGGCCTTGCCAAATTATAAGTTGGAGCATCCACTTTCAAAGGACAACCGAGTGTCCTACCAATGTTGAACAAAAGATTTTGGTGATAATATTTTATTAGGAGATTAAGAAGTTTAAACCATATTGGGACAATGGGAGGCTCATTACTTGGTTCAAAATCAAGTGTCCATTTTAACAGTTTCATTGGGGTTCCAACTATCAAAAGTGTTTGCTTTGCAAAAACTCTGGCATAATCCTCCTCATTCAACAATTTGATTAGAAGATGTCTTCCATCCATCAACCCAAGTTGCCATGCACCAGTGAACTGAAGATCATCAAAAAAATTTTCTAAGAAAATCCATCTTTGGGTGGTCAAACAAAAATTTACCTATTAAAGTAAATTTAATGGACTCATTTAAATATTGAATCTCCCCCGGAGTAAACAGAACAGCAGGTTCACCTTCCTTGACACCAATAGGAGACACATAAGGGCGAGTCCCATTGCCCACATCAGCATCATGTAAAGCTCGAGGGAAAATTAATTGTTCAAAATTCTTTGGTAAATCCTGTCCTCTTCCAACAAACCTAGCATAGGTGGCTTGGGTCCATTGGGCATTAACATCCACACTAATAGGGTTAAAATCCATTTAATTTGCCCCAAAACCAAAAACTAGGGAATCCAAGAGGGGAATAAACTCTCAGTAAAAAAGAGTTAGCTTGCCACTCTCAAAACCAATGGAATAGTAACTTCTTGGCTCGAAACCAGAAACCCCAGAACAAAACCAAAGAGAGAAATTCACCTACCATCCTTCTTCAGCCAGCAAGTAAGGAGACTAAAATCACTCAGCACACTCAGCCACCACCTCGAAGAGCACCTCCATGAAGAAGCCATTAGAACCCAAACCCTAG
>NW_018221772.1:81620-87759 GCF_001263595.1 Phalaenopsis equestris
TATATATATATATATATTTGGATCCAACAAATCAGAAACCTAACTTCACAGCTTCACATCAAGTTTACTTTCATTTACAAGGAAGGGAACCAGCCTGCCAATTGGGTTGCCAAAAGAAGGTCATAACTCAAATGACTCATCAGTTGCTACCAATCTTCCCCCATCTCTTCAAATCGTGTTACAGAGAGTTAAGCTAGATATCCCACATTTTAGAATTGCAAATCAAGACCATTAGAGACAGTGGTCTCCAACTAAAGAATCCCTATTTTCCAACTTCCTTTGGCTTTCACCCCAGTGCATTATGGGTTTTTTTGCTATTGTTTTGTCTTGTCCAAGTGTATTTTCTATTTAGTTTCCTTTATTTTTCTAGTAGTTTTAAGGAGGTGTGTTGATTCATGTGTTGAGTCAACCCTTCTCCTGTCTACTTTGGACCCTGTAACTTTAATTTTAATCCAACATGTAGGGATCCACTATCAGCTCCTTCTGCTAATATATACATACATATAAATCCATACATATATACATACATATAAATCCATACATACATACATATACATACATACATACATATGTATATATATACATCTATATCGATAGATAAATATATACACATATACATTCATGCATACATACATATATATATATATATATACTGTGGAACAAATTCCTATCCCCATCTATGGCTTTCTTCTCTTGGAGAGTGCTGAATAACTTAATCCCTACAGATGATATTCTCAAGTTAAAGGGCTTGAAGGGGCCTTCAAAATGTTATCTCTTCCAGAACAGTGAAGAGACATCTACTCATCTTTTTTTCCAGTGTGACTTCTCCAGGAAGGTTTGGGGATCCCTGACAATTAATTTCCACATCAACACTATCAACTTGGGATGGGAACAACTTAAGAAGTGCTGGTCAGACTAGAAAAAAGTTAAACTATGTACAATCCCTTTCATCATAGCCTGGTTCATTTGGATTGCAAGAAACAAAAACAAGCATGAAGAGCATAAGGTGAATACTGCAACAATGGAGGCAAATTGTCTTGCTTATATCAAAAAGCTGATCATTTGGAAGGGGTTTCCAAACATCCTTAAGATGAACCAAAGTATGGATCAGATCTGCAGTAAAGTCATTAAAACTACTGGAAAAAACCCAGTTATCCCCACCTTAAAGTTAACACTAATGGAAGCCTTACAACCCACACAACAGGAATTGGAGGGGTATTCAGAGATTACAAAGGCAGATGCATAATGTTCTTCAATGCTCCAATTGATGTTGAAGATGCCTTGGAAGCTGAGATAGCTGCTCTTTACTGGGCCATCAAAATGGCAATCATAAATAGATGGACACAAATTCAAGCTGAGGTTGATTCCTCTATGCTGATTGAGTATATGACAGGTATTGTTGTACCTCCATGGCATATCCAACAGTGGATTATTAATATAAAACATATCACCAAGGAGATACAAATCAATTACTATTTTACCTATAGAGAGGGAAACAAATCAGCTAACTACCTAGCTATTGAAGGTGTTGAATCCCAAAGAGTAACTGTTGCTACTAATCCTACACAGATACTGGCTGACCTATTAAAGGGTGACAGATTACAAATACCTTACCTCAGAATTGCTAGGAGCTAGATGCTTTATTTACTTTCTTTTTTTTAGACGAGCCTTGTATTTTCTTAATTACCTCACATTTTGATGTAGCCCTTACTCTCTTCTCCCTGTTGTAACACTCTCTGGTTGTATTGATCATATTTAAGTAATTAACACAGAGGGAGACAAAAGAGGCTCTTTTTTGCAAAAAAAAAAGTAAAAATAATATATATATATATATATATATACCCAACCCTCCTCCCATTTACCCCAACAACATGATTAATATGCTATGTTGGAACATAAGGGGGATTGCTGATCTTCCTTCCTTAAAAAGATTAATTTTTTTAAATAATAAGTACAAGTGTTGGTGCTTGGTTATCCTTGAACCTTTGGTTCACCAAAATCTTCACAAATATGCTAAAGCCTTCCTAGGGTTCTCCTTTACCACTAATCTGAACAACAAAATCTGGATTTGGAGTAGAATTGAAATGAGCTGTAAGGTTTTGCTCAATCACTCACAATTCATACACTGCTCTTTCAACATGGCAGACCAATTTGGTTATGCCACTTTTGTTTATGTTGGATCCTCCAAATCAGCCAGACATGAACTGTGGAAGGAGATCCACCAAATCAAAAGTTTGACTAATACTGCCTGGACTGTTGGAGGAGATTTCAACTGCATTGCTTCACTTGCTGAAAAAAAAAAGGGGGGAAGAAATCCATCCATCAAAAATATGACTCAATTAAATGATAACATAAATACTGCTGGACTGTTTGATTTGGGATTTAATGGACCTGAGTTCACTTGGAGAAGGAGAAAAATTTGGGAAAGATTGGATAGGATTATGGCTAATGACAGTTGGATTTAGAATTATTTGAAAAAAAATGTCACTCATCTTAGTTTGGCAGGGTATGATGATAGACCTATGTTAATTTCCATCTCAGCCATTGAACACAACAACAGACCTCCCTTTAGATACCTCAATGTTTGGTCAAGCCACAACGAGTTCATTCAGATTGTTAAGGAGAAATGGAAGGATTGTGATTACAAAAACCCTCTAATCAAGCTGTGGAATTTATTAAAAAAGACTGTCAAAGCTCTCAATAAATGAATTTGGAGCACATTTGGGAATATTCTGACAGGAGTAGAACAGACTGAGAAAGAGCTCCAACTTCTGAAGGAAGAACACAGCAAGGGCCAGGTGGGAGAATCATTCCTCCTGGAAGCCAATGAAAAGTTACTGAATGCATTGGAGTGGCAATTCCTAAAATAGAAGGCAGCAAAGATCAAGTTTATAGATGGAGACAAAAACACTAAATTTTATCATGCCTACATCAATTATCAAACAAAATGTAGCACCATTTACTCTATCAGAGACAACTAGGGAAATTGGATCAGAGATGCTCAAGGGGTTGCTGAAAGTGTTGTGGCCTACTGTAAAGACCTAATTCAGTGTGAATTAACCGAAAGACAACAAGTGGAATCTGATTTGTTCTAAGATGAGAAGGATAATTGTTCCAAGAAAAAGTTAGTTGAAACCCCTGGAGAGGAAGAAATTAAAAAAGCTCTTTTCTCTATTGATAGTTCCAAATCAGCAGGTCCTGATGGATTCACTATTGATTTCTATAAGGAAGCTTAGAAGGTCATCAAGGTACAGATTGTTGAAGCTATCCAACACCATTTCAAGGGACAACCTTTACCTGACTATTTCAATACTGCCACCATTATCTTTGTCCCCAAATCCTCACTAAAATATTATTAGAGTAACTATAGAACTATTAGCCTCAGAAACATTGTTAGTAAGATCATTAGAAAAATTTTGGTATTCAAAATTCAACCCATTCTTCAACATCTCATTAGTCCCAAACAAGCTGCCTTTGTGAAAGGGAGAAACATTGGGGATAACATTATGATTGCCTAAGAGCTTCTGTTGGATTTAGATAAACCTTGCAGAGGAGGCAACATGATCTTTAAACTGGATCTAAAAAAGGCTTATGATATGATTAATTGGAACTTCATCATGGAGATTATGAAGGCTAGGGGATTTACAAAAGACTCCTACAAAAACATCCAAACATGGCTTGAAGGAAATGTTAACGCTGTATTAATTAATGGTAAAACCCATGGTTTTTTCAAGGCTAATAGGGGATTGAGACAAGGGGATCCCTTATCTCCAATCATATTCATACTGGCTCTGGATTACCTGTCAAAAATTATAGATAAACCAAGGAACAGAAAAGATTACAACATATATCTCAACAGACCCAAACAAGACATTAGCCACCTTATTTATGCTGATGAAATCCTAATTTTCTCTAGAGCTAATAAAAATGCTATCAAACACCTGTATGCAGATATGCAAAAAATCCATCAAGCTTCTGGCCTTGAAGTGAACAAAGATAAAAACCACATCCTCTTCAGCAAGAATTGCTCCACTGCCTACAAACAGTGGAATTTAGAGCTCACTGGTTCCAAAGTTATGGATACACCCTTCAAATACTTGGGAGTATATCTTACTATGGGAAGGAAAAAACAAATACACTTCAATGAGATTGTGGATAAAACCATTGCTACCCTCTAAGGGTGGACAAATTCCTTCCTATCTAATGGAGGCAGAATAACCTTGCTGAAAAGCATCTTAACTACCTCCCCCCTATACACCTTACAAGTGGTTGTGATGAAGAAAAGAACTCAACTCATGTTAGAAAAAACCTTCAACTGATTCTTGTGGTCTGGGCAAAGGAAACAAATGATCTGGGCCAGCTGGCAGAAAGCTGCCATATTTCTATATGCAGGGTGTTTAGACTTCAAGGGACTTCAACAGCTACACCAAATTAGCATGTGCAAACTTTGGCTGAAGTTCAGACAGCATGACAACTCTGGCCAAATTTCATGCACTCCAAATATTGCAGAATTGATACCCTAACCAGGTGAGGGCCAAACTTGGGGATTCTAAGACCTAGAAACAGATGTTGAAAATGAAGGAACAAGCTGAAAACTTATACACTTGGGAGATGGGACAAGGACATATCAACTTTTGGCAGGGCCAATGGTGCCTAGAGAATACAATTGAACCCTTGGATGATAATTTGGATAAGAACCTCATGGTGAAGGATTGTTGGGAGGGGCAGAATTTGTCTCAGGAAGTACTCCAAAATGTTTTTATAGAAAACTCTTTGAGAAAGATATCTAAAATCGAATTTGACAGAAACAACAAAGATAGGGTGATTATTAAAGCTAACTCCACTCAAAGTGTGACCCAAACTATTTATAATCAGTTGTTCACTTGGGAGGAAACCTCTTGGGGAGATAGTTTGTGGAACAAATTCCTAACCCCATCTATGGCATTCTTCTCTTAAAGAGTGTTGAATAACTTCATTCCTACAGATGACATTCTCAAGTTAAAGGGCTTGAAGGGGCCTTCAAAATGCAATCTCTGCCAGAGCAGTGAATAGACATTAACTCATCTGTTTTTCCAGTGTGACTTCTCTAGGAAGGTTTGGAGCTCCTTGATAACTAATTTCCACATCAATACTATTAACTTGGGGTGGGAAAAAACTAAAGAAGTGCTGGTTAGATTGGCAAAAACTCAAACTTTGTGTTATCCCTTTCATCACTGCCTGGTTCATTTGGAATACAAGGAACAAAAACAAGCATGAAGAGCATAATGTGAATAATGCAACAGTGGAGGCAAATTGTCTTGCTTATATCAAAAAGCTGATCATCTGGAAGGAGTTTCCGAGTATCCTTAAAATGAATCAAAGCATTGATCAGACTTGAAGAAAAGTTATCAAAGTTTATTGAAAAAAACCTCAATATCCCCACCTTAAAGTAAACACTGATGGAAGCATTTCAGCACACACAGCAAAAATTGGAGGGGTGTTTAGAGATTATAAAGGTAGATGCATTATGTTCTTCAAAGCCCCAATTATTGTTGAAGATGCCCTAGAAGCTGAGACAACTGCTCTTTAATGGGCCATCAAAATGACTGCCATAAACAAGTGGACGCCACTTCAAGCTGAGGTTGATTCGTCTAGGCTGATTGAGTACATGACAGGTAAAGCTGTACCCCCATGTCATATCCAACAGTGGATTCTTAAGATAAAACATATCACCAAGGAGATACAAGTCAACTACTGTTTTAACTATAGGGAGGGAAACAAACCGGCTAATTGTCTAGCTATTGAAGGTGTTGAATCCCAAAGAGTAACTGTTGCTACTAATCCTACACAAATTCTGGATGACTTGATAAAGGGGGACAAATTACAAATACCTTACCTCAGAATTGCTAAGAGCTAGTTGTTCTAGAGCTAGTTGTTCTCTTTCTTTTCTAGTTTAGTCATGTCTTGTATTTATTTAACTTGCTTTACATTTTGATATTGCCTTTTACTCTCTGCCTTTTACTCTCTGATGTTGCCTTTTACTCTCTCTTCCCCCAGCTGTAACCTACTCTTTGGATGTGTTGATGAAATTTAATCAACATGGAGAGAGACACAAGAGGCTCCTTTTTGTAATATATATATATATATATATATATATTAA
>NW_018221772.1:87877-108717 GCF_001263595.1 Phalaenopsis equestris
TAAACTGTTGGTAGATATATATATATATATTGATGGAGGAGTTGCTTATGACTCCCTACATGTTGAAGTAAAAAACTAGTACAGACATCAGAAAGGAAACTGGGGACTCTTCTTTTTGGTTCAATACAAGAACCAAAGAAATCCCCAAAAAGGCTAGGGACCACCCCATAAAAAGAAAAACTACATTGACTCAACAAAGAAAGAAAATGAATGTAAGGTTGCATCTGCCCCAAATGTAGTCATGTGTCCTTATAAGCAATTTTGAAGTGGGGGACTTCTAGAGTATCTCCTTGCAGCAAATAATGGAGAGCTGGTGGACGGTTAACAGCAACCTCAAGCTTTTTAGAATGTGATCCAAGCTGGGCCAACTAGTTTGCAGGCTTATTTCGTTCCCTATAGATGAATGTGAAATGGATTTGTATCCTGCTACTAAGATCTCTGATTTTGTTTAGCCAGTATGAGTGATGCCAGGGAGCCCTATCCTCATGATTTAAAAGGGGAGTAATTGCACCAGAGTCCACTTCCATCCAAATCATATTCATATATATATATATATATGTATATATATACATACATACATACATACATACATATAAAATGGCAGAGTGTGGAGTGGCTCTACTAGGGTTTCCGAGCTGATGGGTTCTTGCTGGCGGCGCTACTGGTGGTGGTGCTTGGATCTACAAGATAGTAGCTTCAAGACTTTGCTGGAGGAGGTAAGAAGGGAGCCTTGGTTTAGGGCCAAGTGTTTACTTTTTACTGATAAGGTTACTGTTACATTGGATTTGGATCTGGAATCTTTGGTTTTTCCCTTTGGTCCTTCCCTGGAGGTGTGGATAGAAGTGGGCAGAAGCTTGCATATTTTTCAAGAAGGTGTTTTGGTTTTTCAAGTTGCTTGGCTTTGCTGGAGTAGTGTTGCTATTACGGTTTCATTGCTACTGAAAAGCTTGGTAGTTCTTCCTTACCATCTTCCTTCCTCCACCTTCTGAGCTCTCTTCGAGGTGTTGTTGGTGCCTATGATGGCTACTGGTATTGATTTGGAGAAAAACATACAATGGACTAAAGCTACCTATGCTGGGGCAGTAGGAAAACCCTCTTCTTCCTTGGTAGACCCAGAGCATCTAGTTTTTCCATAGGAGTTTCACAATACTGCTGCTGGCAGAGGTTCTGCCCCTTATATCCATCTTGTGTGATTAAAGGATGGGGAACTAGCTGCCATATTCTCAGAACAAGATCTTTTGGATCTAAACTTGGAAGTTCCGTTCACATTGATTGGAAAATTCAGCCTAGGTCACCCTAAAATGGACCTAGTGAGGAATTACATTGAATCTCTGAACATTTATGACTGGAAGCTTGGTTTACTTGATGACAAACGCCTCCTTATCCAACTGACAAAGGAAGAAGACTATGCAAGAATTTTTGCCAAAAAATTAATTATTATTGCTGGTGCTAAAATGAAAATCTTAAAATGGACTCCTGAGTATGATCCCTCCCAAGAACCTCCTACAATGCCTATTTGGTTCAAGCTGCCAAAACTACCATTACATCTCTTCAAACTAAATGATTTATTTAATATTGGTAGTACCTTAGGCACACCTTTGAAGGTGAATGCTGCTACCTATAGCAAAGCTAGGCCAGCAATTGCCAAAATTTTGGTAGAAAGGGATGTGACTCTACCTGAAGTTAAGAGGATTTGGATTGGAGACTCCTTGAAGGGTTTTTGGCAAGCAAGAAGTTGTCATGGAGCAGAAGTTGTCATGGAGCAAAGACCCTACTACTATCAACATTGCAAGATCTTTGGTCACACTAGGGAGAAATGCTACAGGCTAAATACCCTTAATAGAAGACAATTAACCCACCCACAACTGGAAATGAACATTGAAAACACTAACCTCTTGAGAGAAAGCAACAAAGAAACTCATCATCAGTCCTCCAAGGTGACAAGAACAACAGAAACAAACACTACTGATACTGATCAAATCTCTCCCAGGACCCAGCAGGTTAAGACTCCTTCTTCCATGAAGAGAGTCACAGCTGGAGTGGCTTTGGAGACAAGTAGAACTGGAAGTGATAACCTCACAGTTCAAGTCAACTCAAGGGACCCAATTGAGACTCATAAAACTACTAATGATCTTGTGGCTAGAGAGGAGGTGGCTTCCCCTATTGAAGCTGTGGTTTCAGAATTGAATAAAAAATTGGAATCAGAATGGCAGACCCAAAAAATAAGAAAGAAAAGAAATACTAAACAAGAAGATCAGAAAAAGGGGAAGGAAGAGGAATTATCAACCAATGAAGATCCTAGCACCCAAAGGAGAGGAAGTATCACTAAACCAAGGGGGAGAACTAGATCTTGATCTCAACCTTACATCCATCCCCCCTTCCTATGACAAACATGCTATGTTGGAACATAAGAGGGATAGCCCACCCCTTATCTCTAAAAAGACTAAAATATCTTAACAAAAAACATAAATTTTGGTGTTTGGCAATTTTGGAACCTATGGTTCATATCAACACTAACAATATTGTTAAAGCTTTCCCTGGTTCAGCATTATCACTAACCTTAACAACAAAATTTGGTTTTTCTGTAGGAAAGAAATGAAGTGCTCTGTTTTAGTTAATCACCACCAAGTCCTTCATATGAGTATTAGTACTGATGGCATGGATGGTTTTGCTTCTTTTGTTTATGCTGACAGCTCCAAAACTGTAAAAATTGAGTTGTGGGAGACTCTCCAAAACATACAAGTCTCCATTGATAAAGCTTCAATTGTGGGAGGGGATTTTAATTGCATTTCTTCTCCTGATGAAAGAAGGGGGGGAAGAACTCCCTATTCTGTAACTATATCCAACTTCAATGATAACATTCAAAAAACTAGTTTGTTTGATCTTGGATTTAGTGGCCCTACCTTCACCTGAAGAAGGAAAAATTTGTGGGAAAGACTGGACAGAGTCTTTGCCAATGACCATTGGATTCAAAATTTCTTGCAGACTACTATAACTCACTTAAGCCTTGCTGGTTCTGATCATAGGCCTTTACTGATCACCATTAGACCTAATAACAGTTGTCAAAAGAGTGCTTTTAGGTACTTGAATGTTTAGTCTTAACATAAGGATTTTCTGTAGATTGTTAAAGATAATTGGAAGGCTGTTTCTCATCCTGACCCATTCATCAATCTGTGGCAAAAGCAAATAAAAGGTGGGGAAAACTCTCAAACATTAGAGTTGGAACACTTTTGGAGATTTACTGAAGGTGGTGGAGAAGGCTGAAAAGGAGCTGTTTGAACTGGAGGAGGAGCATAGCAAGGGGACGACTGATGAAACTGCTCTTTTAGATGTCAATGAAAGAGTGCTTACTGTTGTAAACTGGCAAGACCATTTCCTTAGGCAAAAGGCTGCCAAGAATAAATTTACTGATGGGGATAGAAATACCAAATTTTATCATGCCTGTATTAAGTACCAGAGAAAATGCAATAATATCCATTGCATTAAAGACCAAAATGGGAATTGGATCAGGAAGGAGGAGGAGATTGCTGAAAGTGCTGTCAATTATTGCCAAAACCTCATGACTGAACAAAACACAGATAGAGGCCAGATAGATAGAACTTTGATTTTTGAAAGCAAAAAGTAAACTGCTCATCTAAATCTGACTGACATTCCTGAGGAAGAGGAGATTCAAAGAGCTTTAAATTCCATAGATAGTAGCAAATCTGCTGGCCCTGATGGCTTTACTACTGACTTCTATAAAAAAGCCTGGGGGAAATTAAGGTGGAGGTTATTCAAGCTATCCATTAGTTCTTCAAAGGTAATCCATTCCCCACTTATTTCTGTGCTTCATCTATTGTATTTATTCCTAAGACCTCTATTAAAAATTGCTAGAGTCAGTTCAGAACCTTGAGCCTCACCAATGTAATCAGCAAGATGGTAAGCAAAATCCTAGTGAACAGACTTCAGCCAGCTCTACCCAAGTTGATAAGTATTAACCAAGGTGCTTTTGTGAAAGTAAGAAGTATAAGAGACCACATTTTACTTGCTCAAGAACTCTTACAAGACTTGGAGAAACCTTGCGGAGGTGGCAATGTGATCTACAAGCATGATCTGAAGAAGGCTTATGGTATGGTAAAGTGGGACTTTATTATGGAATGTTTGGAGGCTAGAGGGTTCTCTTGGGAGTTTTGCCAGATCATTAAAAGATGGCTTGAGGCCAATGATAATTCTGTTTTCATAAATGGAAAAGCTCATGGGTTCTTTAAAGCTATTAGAGGCCTCAAGCAAGGAGATCCTTTTTCCCCTACTATTTTCATACTGGTGTTGGATTACTTATCAAGACTCATTGATAGTAACGAGAATAAGAAATGCTTCAATGCTTATCACAATAAAGCTAAGATGGACATAAGGCATCTCATTTATGCTGGTGATATCCTTATTTTCACTAGGGCAACAAAGGCTGCTACTGCTACTAGTGATGAATGCTTGAATAAGTTTCAAAAGGTGTCTGGTCTCAAAGTAAATAAAGACAAATGCCAATAAAGACTCAAAGTAAATAAAGACAAATGCCATATCCTTATCAGCAAGAGAGTTCCAGTTTCTATCAGACAGTGGTTGGCTGAGTTCATTGGTTTCTCTACTATGAACATGCCATTCAAAGATCTGGGCACTCAACTAGTTAGAGGAAGAACCAAACAGACCCAATTTGATGAAGTTATTGATAAAATTAATTCTACCCCTTAGGGTGGTCAAATTATTACCTATCAAATGGTGGAAGGATCACCCTTCTCAAGAGCATTCTCACTGCTATCCCCCTTTACACCCTTCAAGTGGCAAACATGAAAAGAAGCACCACCTTGATGCTGGAAAGAGATCGGACGAGTTATCCCCTTGTAGTAATAGTTGAAGGGGGAGGGGAGGGGAAGTAGAGACCTCAGTATGATTTGAATTAGATCCCTCCAAGGCCAAAAAATTTGCAGGCCTATTAGCTTCCCTATAAACAAATGAGATTGGAAACTTAATTTCACTGATAAGTTTCTTTATCTTGTTCATCCACTAGACAATTTAACAAGGGGGGAAGGTTTTTCAGTGATCAGATCCACCAGTAGGGAAGAGTCCACTTCAGCAATAATCCAATTCCACTGAATTTCCATGGCAAATTTGAGTGCCTAGTAAAGAGTAATAGCTTCAGTTTCGAGGGCATCAACAGCAGCGTAGGGGGCCTTGAAGTACAGCAAGGCTTTGCCAGTGTGGCCTCTAAATATTCCTCCAATACCTGCCTTCTTGTTGGTGAAGCTTCCATCAGTGTTTATTTTGATGAAAGGATAAGGGGGCTTCTCCCAATTTACCTTTATAACTTTAAGTTGTTTCAGTTCAATGTTAGGCAGGTTCTTCAAAATCTTAGGGAACTTCTTCCAGCTAATCAGCTTTTGGAGGTAGGACTGAAAGTTAGACACCACAGAATCACTTCTGCTTTTACCTCTGGAATATTTTTCCTTGTTCCTAGCATTCCACAGAAACCAGGCAACAATGAAGGGAAGAGACATAAGGTTTATTTTCTGCCAAAAGTTCTTAACTCCTTCTATGCTATTTTTTTCTTAGAGAGTGCTAAATGATTTGATTCCAACTGATGACATTCTAAAACTAAAAGGTTTGAAAGGCCCCTCAAGATGTCACCTCTGCAAGAATGATCAAGAATCAAGTGACCACCTTTTCTTCAGTTGCAGATTTGCTAGGGATGTTTGGACAAATTTGACCTCTAAATTTAACCTCAACCTGATCACTCTTGGCTGGGGAAACATCAAAGATAACTTGAAAGACTGGCAGAAAATAAACCTTATGTCTCTTCCCTTCATTGTTGCCTGGTTTCTGTGGAATGCTAGGAACAAGGAAAAGCATGAGGACATGGGGATTAATCCTGATTCTGTGGTGTCTAACTTTCAGTCCTACCTCCAAAAGCTGATTAGCTGGAAGAAGTTCCCTAAGATTTTGAAGAACCTGCCTAACATTGAACTGAAACAACTTAAAGTTATAAAGGTAAATTGGGAGAAGCCCCCTTATCCTTTCATCAAAATAAACACTGATGGAAGCTTCACCAACAAGAAGGCAGGTATTGGAGGAATATTTAGAGGCCACACTGGCAAAGCCTTGCTGTACTTCAAGGCCCCCTACGCTGCTGTTGATGCCCTCGAAACTGAAGCTATTACTCTTTACTAGGCACTCAAATTTGCCATGGAAATTCAGTGGAATTGGATTATTGCTGAAGTTTGGATTATTGATTGGATTATTGCTGAAGTGGACTCTTCCCTACTGGTGGATCTGATCACTGAAAAACCTTCCCCCCTTGTTAAATTGTCTAGTGGATGAACAAGATAAAGAAACTTATCAGTGAAATTAAGTTTCCAATCTCATTTGTTTATAGGGAAGCTAATAGGCCTGCAAATTTTTTGGCCTTGGAGGGATCTAATTCAAATCATACTGAGGTCTCTACTTCCCCTCCCCTCCCCCTTCAACTATTACTACAAGGGGATAAACGTCATATACCTTACCTCAGATTGCAGACCTGATGCCTGGATCTTCCTTCCTCATTGATCTTCCTCATTGCTATTTGGACTCCTGTAACTCCTATACATTTGCTGAGCTCTTTTTTTCTATTGCTGTCAGCCTGCTAGGATTTTTTTTCTGTTTTTTCTTTTTGGAATTATATTGTAATTATATGTATATATAGGTCTCTACTTCCCCTCCCCTTCCCCTTCAACTATTACTACAAGGGCATAAAATTCATATACCTTACCTCAGATTGCAGACCTGATGCCTGGATCTTCCTCATTGCTACTTGGACTCCTGTAACTTCTATATATTTACTGAGCTCTTTTTCTGTTGTTGTCAGCCTTCTGGGATTTTTTTTTTGCTTTTTCTTTTTGGAATTATATTGTAATTATTTATATATATATATATATACTTCTTTCTCCCAGTGCATGAGTAGATGTGTTAGTGAATGGGTCACCCTTATGAGTGAGTCTTGTGTTTTCTTTGTTTTTTGGATCTTTAGATAGTGGACCCTTCCTTAAGTTTGTATTTGTTTTTTGTAGTTCAACATGTAAGGAGCCGGATAATGCTCCTTCCTTCAAAAAAAAAAATACATACATACATACGTATATATTCATACATATATCTGTTTACCTCACTTTTGGTTGAGGTCTAGTCTCTTCTTTAGAAGCCTAGGATTTAGCCATAGGACTTTCTTGTTGACTATCATAGAGGACTAGTCATGGAACCCTCACCATTAGAAATTCCAAATTCTTCTTTGCTCATGTTGGAGTTCCACATGTTGGTTATAACCTCTAGCATTTAGTAGAGGTAGAGCTAGCATGGGGGAGCTCAAGGGAAGTTCTCCTAGGACTGTCTAGCCTCAAAGTTAGTCCTGGGTAGTGTGGCTTTGGTCAGAATTATTCATACACTTGAACTGCGCACTGTCACTCACAACCTCAACCCTAACCTACTCATACTTAGCATGGTTCCCGCATTCTCCTGGAAACTCTTGTACATTGTCCCTAAAACCTTTAGCCCTAAGCTAATGTTTGGATAAGACCAACATATGGAGAATCCAAAATATGATTTCTTTGGTCTCATGGAACCATAAGGGTATTTTTATGGTTAACATTCCTATTGAACCCTAATTCTACCCAAATACTCAATTTTGGCTTTTTAGCACCAAACTTTACCAAAATTATCAACTTACGCTTGAAACCCTAATTTCCCCAAATCTGCCCAAATTACCCAATCTACCACAAAAATCATCCCAAACCACTTTAAACCACTCAAATTGTCCAAAACATCCCAAAACTCCCAAAATTTTTCAAAATTCCAAAAATACCCCTAACTTCACTAAAATTACCAAAATTCCCTTGATGGCCCAAATTTTTCCAAAATCTCCCAAATCATTCTGTTAGTGCTATTTTGTGTTAGAGGGAGTTGCTCGTAAGAAGCTGTCGGTCACGGAAATCAAAATCCGTTTGCCCACTTCAGAAGGATGTTTTAATTTAAATATATATTTAGCTTTAGAAAAATATGAAATCAAACTGACCCCATATTTTTCATAGTTTAAATGAAAGAGCACTATACCTCAAATTCTATATCTATCCTGAAGGATAAACACAAGACTTGAAGATGAGGCTTGATCAAATATTAAGGAACATATGACGTCCGTTTAGGAAAATATGACATCCGTCTGGTCTGCAAAACCTTTATATTTGCCCCAGGTTCCCTTATTTAATATAAAGAATTAAATAAGGCTTATATTAAGCTGGGTCCGGACATGCTTCCTATAAGGGCAAGCCCCTATAGTTAATTACATCCTAAATGAATGTAAATGACCAAAGTTATTTAAGAAAATTATATAAAAATCAGGAAATATTATCTTCAAGGAGTTCCAAAGGGTAGGACTTTTCAATGAGATCAAACTAGGAAGTGTGGGAGGGGATTGTCTCAAATTTGGAACATTTTATTGGGGAGTCCAAAAGAGGAAGAACTAGAGAAGATCATGAACCCAGAGGAGAACCAAGGTGACTTCCCAAGCTATCCTAATGTTTGGCTTTAGTTTTGAGAAGAAATTTTTAGGTGTTTCATCTTGCCAATTTTATTAGTTAGGGTTTACATTTATGTGAAACGATCACACAAATAGCCTAGAAGATGTGAGGATTTAGGTCGTGACAAACAAAAACCTCAAAATCCTAAGACGAGTTAGGGCTTATATTGTATAGCAGGGCTATACAAAAGGCCTAAAGATAAGGTGAGGATTTACGTTGCATAAGAAAACAACCTCGAAGTTTTATGGCTTTGTTATTTATATCTAGGGAAGGAATATTGGTTTAACTGAGGAAGACAGGTTTTGCTATTGAAGATGGTCATGCTTCTCACCATGCTAACTCCAAGCTCCTTGCTGTGACGAGTTTAAGTTTTCTAGTGTGTCAATTTATGATGTCAAATCAGGTGGCCTTATGGTTGAAGTTCTTTTATGGTTGAAGTGGCCTTATGGTTGAAGTTCTTTAAATTTTATGCGGGGACATGTTAAAGTTGATTAAAGATTCACCAGTTAGGATCATACGGTTCCCTTGTTCCGACAACACTATTTTATATTAGATTTTCGTAGTCCAAACGAACTTACTAAACTCAATTTAATGAGTTCTATAATTTGATTTAGACTGTGGGAAGCCTCGTTAGCAATTGTAGGTTACCTCCTCTAAGGAATTTTCGATCATCCGATTGAGATGTCTTAATTTTGATGAAGTTGTAGTTTTATGTGATATTTGTGATCAAATTTTGAGTTGTTTTATATTTTAAATGTTGTGGCGGTGAATTTTATCTTGATTGATTTTATTTTTAGTTTTGGTTTTGGTTTTGGTTCTAGTTTTATGGCTATCCTGATAGTTTTAGTTTTCATGCAGAGTGACATCATTGTTTAGCATGCAAGTTTTACAGATATAAAAGTATAGTATGAAAGTACATGAAATATAATGCTGAAAACTGTAAAAAGCGTATTTGGCGAGTCTTCTCGTTCCACCACCTGAAAGTCCACCTGAAACTAAATATGCATGTGAGGTCAGTTCATATGAAACTAGAAAATAAATTTTGACGACTTACTAAACCCTAGGTCATATCTTGGTGGGTCCTTAGGAGTTTAATTAAGGATAATATTGTCAAGCAAAACATATTAAGTTTAGTAGATCTTCGAGGTATCCAACAAATATAGATAATATAATGCACATAAATTTCTTAATAATTCATGTTAATTAAGGATAATATTGTCAACGGGAGCAGGTCCGTGCTACTCTCTCACTGCTTGGTGGAAAAATCCCTAGTTCTTTTAAACTTATTATGTTGCTTAAGAATTCATCCTATGAACATCTTAATGCTCAATGAAGATTGTCTCAATTATCCCTAAGAGTAAGGTAATTATGACTTGTAATTTAATTTTGAAGATTATGTGCGAGAAGACCCTTAAAGAGGCAAGTTAGTGTTGTTGGAACACTTAGCCAAATTTTGGTCCAAATTGAGCTTGTACCGTTCGAAAGTTAATTTATGTTTTAATTATGTTTGGTTTTCTAATCCTCATTTAATTAGTCTTGATTTAACTTAGATTACTACTAAGCCCTTAAGACCTAGGTGAGTGTCTTCATTAGTTTTGAAAAGGTTAATCTTTAGGTGATCATGATTCATTATTTGAATTTCATTTGAAAATCCAATATGGGTATTAAATTGATTAATTATTGACTTTAAAAGTCATACTCCTATGTCCTAGGTTAATTTTATTTTAATAAACTTCCAAATTTTAATAATCTAGAAATTTATTAACTTATTCTTTTAATTAAGAAGTGAGGTTGGTTTCTACCAACTAACCCCTTGTGCTTCAAAAATCCAAATAAACTAATTAAGATCAGAGGTTGCCCATTTCCCTCCTTGAATTAAGCCTAAATGTTAATTAAGACTAAATTTTCAAAATTATGCCTTTGCCCCTAAGGCTCTAACACTTCATAATTTGACAAATTCAATTCAAATGAATTTGAAATTTTTATCCTACCTCATTCATGGGTCAATTAAGACATCAAAGGAGAAATAGTGATTTTTTAAATTTTAGTTTAATCTATATAACTATTTTCATGCAAAAATGGTATTTTTCAAAGAAAATTTTCTAACTTGACCAAGGTGATGCCTAATCACTTGAAATTTTTATTAGATGTAGACCTAAACTAGAGGAACCTTTGGACCAGATTTTATGATTGTTCAAATTTTATTTGAATTATTAGAATTATTTTAAATTCTGGAGTATTTATTAAATATAAAATATCTTAAATGGAGAAAATTAAGTTTTGTATTTTTAAAAAATCTACCTGAATTTTTTTTGGAGTTTTATTTGATTTATTGGAATTATTTTAGTGAAAATCTATTTTTAACCTTTAAAAATTATTTTTAAGCTTGAAAATACAATATCTTAAGCTTGAAAATACAATAGCTTTAAAATTCAATATTATCATTTAGAAGTTCAGGAAAAATATTCCAATTGTTCCTAAGTGCTTAGAAAATAATTGAGAATATTTCCATAAATTTTATTATCTTTATGAAGAATTTTATTATTTTTGTGATTTTTATGGATTTTTAATTATTTTAAATAGTTAAAATGGGCTAAAAAAATAAGTTTTTATTTTAAACACAATTTAGTTTTAGAAAATACACCTGATCACAGAGAACTCAAAAAATAATTTTTTTGTAAATTTTTGAGTTATATTTTGATTTTTAAAAAATCATTTAAGTGTTAAAATGATATTTATCTTTAAAATTGAATTTAGGTCATCAAATGAACTCAAAATTCTTTGAAATTTTTATGGTGAGTTCTTTGGATCCTAAAAAATAATGGAGATAAAAAATC
Organism: Phalaenopsis equestris; assembly: GCF_001263595.1. NCBI lineage: Eukaryota > Viridiplantae > Streptophyta > Magnoliopsida > Asparagales > Orchidaceae > Phalaenopsis > Phalaenopsis equestris. The sequence goes on from NW_018221772.1 coordinate 99,285, forward strand.
AAGTCATTTTTTTGTTTGTATTTTTCAAAATTAATTATCTTAGTGATCTAGGGTCTGTAAAGATTAGGTGTATTTTGAATGACTTGGCTCTTGAGAAACTTTACTAAAGGTTCTTTGGTCATCATAAACCTTCCAAATTTTTCTTGGATTTTTCTAAGCCACATGCTAATTTCCATGATTAATTTATACAAATAATGCACATAAATTTTAAAAATATGATTCTCTGTCTAGGGACCTCCTCTGACTTTGGAAAAACTAGGGAATGTTCCTTTTGACAGAGGCTACAACATGCCAAAAATCCAAGATATGATGAAATGCCTATATGCATGGAGAATTAAAAGATTCCTAACCCTAATGGATTTTTAAGAAAATCAAACATGCATCAAATGGACATAAAATTTAATCCACATTATTTTCCTCTGTTCACTGAGCAAGAGGGTATTTTTATTTTTATTTTTTGTAATTTTTTTTACACCAAGATATAGACTTTTGAAGTTAAGGGTCATTTTTTGAATTATTTAAATCCCTATTTATCTATTTAAACGCGCGGCGCCACATCAACCTAAGACGGCTCCGAAGGTCCACGCGACGCGCTCCCAGTTGATGCTGACGTTTACCTCAGCGCTGACTGGCCCACAATTTATGTTTCAAAGCGAGAGGCTATGATTCGAGAGGCTTCAAAGCTAAATGGCTACAAAACCCGACGTGCCTCAAAACGAGGCCTTATCATCAAGGATCAGCCAAGTGAAGGCAATAGTTCCATTGATCGGAGCATCAAATGATCCCAGTACGACATATCGTACACCCACCCTTTTGTGTGTGCTATTGCACCTATTGCACGTAAGAGAGGTCTTGAACATCTCTTAAAATTGATTTCTAAATTGCCACATAGGCAAAGTGGAAGTCCTACGGGCGGCTTAAAAGAAAATCGTCTCAAGTAGATCAATTAGACTCGAAATAGTGGTCTCCTTTAGGGGAAACATAAAAAGAGACTTGTTCACACGAGATAGGAGGTATGTCTCCTGGCCGAGCATATAAAATAACGTAGGAGGTATGTATCCTGGCAAAATATTAGATGAACAATCATTCAACATAACATTTTGAGGTATTTTTGTAAAAAAAAAAGAGCGGTCAGACTCCGCATATACATGCCTGGTCCTAATTCTATACATCAATATAAAATTCATAATTAAGATACGGGGCACGAGCATCTACTCCTGGTCCCCTCCACGTGGTTCCCGTGCTAACGTCTCGAAACTCGTGCCCGTATCTTATTTCTGCTACAGGATTTTTTTGATAGGTTCAGAGGTCACAGTCCCATTTCTGCCCAAATTTTCAAGCTCAAAATTAGGGTTACACAGGGGGAATCAGGGCAATGGAGTGATTGGAATGAGCTGTGGAGGTCTCAAAGAAGCTCAAGGAGTGATTTAGAGGTCTCTCTCTAAGAAAATTTCAACACACCTTCCAAGACCGTGGAGGTGAGTTTTTATAAAAATGGCTAAGGGGTGGCTCTGAGGGCCAATGTTTGGGTGCATTGTGATGCTTAGGTGGAGGGCAGAGGAGCTCTATCATTTGATTTGAGTGAGGTGGCCTTGGAGTTTGATTTGGGTGACATTCAAGAGGGGTGACCCTCAGTTTTGGCTTTTTCGATGACTAGGCTTGCTATCCATGGCAAGGGGAGGTGGTTAGGAGCTCAGGGAACCCAGGGGAATATGTCGCAGCAATTTAATGGGCTGAGGTTTAGTTTTGGCAAAAATATCTTAAGCCTAAGAAAATATGGGATCTTTGGTCCATGTCTTAGTTTATGTGGTTTTAAGAGGTTTAGGCTGGCCACTAGGGTCTAACTAATAGCTGTGGAGTCATTAATTTGGTGACTTTAGGGTAGTTAGGCGATCTTTAGTTTATGGGTTCAATGTGGGTTCAAGTGATGAAAGCTTGGGTTTGGGCTAGGCTATCCATGTCAATTTGCCCAATTGATTGATCAACATTGTTTAGATGATTGTTATGAAGATTTTTGGTGAAGATTTGAAATGATTTTGAGTTCAATTGGAGGGTCAATTTGAAGGATTATTTAAATTTGGTCAATTTGGGCATGTTGGGCTAGACATGGGTCTAGGTTGGGATAGCCATCGGCTAAGTCTAAATTAAATGGTTCAAATGATCAAGGGAGATGTTGTGAAGATTTTGTATGAAGGAATAGAGTGGAAATTTTGGGGCTAAGGCCATAAATCTGGTGAGATTTTGAGACATGGCTAATTTGAGGCAAATTTGGGACTTTTTGGACTTAGGTTGAAATCAAATGAAATTGAGGCTTCACCAAGGCCAATTGAAGGACAATTTTAATGTATGGGAATATTATGAAGGTTTTTCAATACAAATTGTGGCAAGTTTAGTTGGCCATTGGTTCAATTTGGTGGAACCAAGTCATGGGGCCAAAATTGGGGTTTTGAACTAAATCAAAATTGGGTTCAAATAATGAACCAATTGGGCTTGGATTTGGTTTATATTTGTCATATGAAGGGTGAATTTAAGTTTAGAATTGAAATTAGGGTAAATTAAGACCAATTTGATAAACATTTGAGGTGATTTGGGGAAAATATGGGCCTTTAAAAGGCAATTTGGAGGTTTTGGTCAAAGATGGTCAAATTGGCCAAATTGGGTCAATGTAGTAGTTGAGGAAAATAAAAGTGGGAGTATTTGGGAGGTTTTGGAAATTTTTGGGAATTTTTGGAATTTTTGGAATTTGGGGCTAAGGAGGGGGCATTTTGGTAATTTGGGCATTTTGGCAATTAGGCCAATTTTGGTGATTTTGAGTAGTTTGGGTGTTTTCAAGGTGTTTGAAATGTTTTTTGAACAAATTTGGGTATTTTTGGTAAATTTGGGAATTTTGGCCAAATTTGGGGTCCCAAAGGTATCTTTGTAATTTGGGGGAGTTTAGGGGCAAAAGACTAGGTTGGTTATCTTGGTAGAGTTGCAGTGCCAACCACTATCAATAAGCCATGGACCAATGGAAACCCCATTTTGGGTCCTCTATGTAGTGGTCTTAGCTATACCCTAGTCTAGGGCTAGTGGGTTTAGGGGACCACCTACATGAGTCTCCCAAAAGTATCAAGGGACGATTGTGAGTGTAAGTGATTGTAAGTGAGCTCCTTAGCCATAGACTAACACCCAGGGTCAACCCTAAGGTCCAACAGTCCTAAGGGTGACTCATCTTGAGTTCCCCCATAATGACCCCACCTACTAAGTGCTAGAGGTTAGGACCAATATGTGGAACTTCAAGTTCAGTAAAGAGGAGTGTAGAATTTCTAATGGTGAGGGTTCCTTTTCTAATTTTCTAAGAATACTCAATAGGAAAGTCCTATGGCTAGAACTTAGGCTACTAAAGCGGAAAAACTAAACCTCAACCAAAAGTGAGGTCAACAAATGGACCCCCAATAGGTGGGGTGTGCTGGGCAAGCGCACCGTACGTATTAGAGTTGACCGATGAGATCAACAAAAACTAATACAAACTCCTAAGTCAACAGACCCGAAAGTATTTGTAGAGATGTGTGTGTGATTTGTTTCTGCTAGGGAATTGGCAGGTGATCGTCTGATTGAAATCAACAAATAGGGACTCTTGCTGGGGATTAGAGAGTGAATTTTGAGTTATAAAATTTCAGGTATTTATAAAGGGTGGGAATCAATATGTAAGTGTTGACCCCGAGGTAGGAATTGAGATTTGGGTATTAATCCCGAAATAAGAATCAGATGACAATCTATTTAAGGTGGTCTTAAAACTTATTTCAAAAGATGAGAATAGGATTGTGTGGGAGGACCGAATCATGATGGAAAGCACAGAGGCTCACATCCGACTTAAAAGGATAGCAACAGTCTAGAAGATGGAAACAATTAAGGATATATGACAGAAAAAAAAGATTGTACCAGTTCGAGTTACCACTGAAAAGTTATAATCAAACTGACATGTGACAGGGAGAATATCTATGTCACGTTAGGAAGGAAAGCACTGGGACTCACATCCAACCTAAGAGGAGACGAAGAAAATACCTGCTACATTCCTGCTACATTGAGGAGGAAAGGGAGGAAAGCTCCGAGACTCACATCCAACTTAAGAGGTAGCGAAAAAAAATATCGATCATGTTATGAAGGAAAGCATTGGGACTCAAATCCAACCTAAGAGGCGACGAAGAAAATATCAGCTACATTAAGGAGGAAAGCACTGTGACTCACATCCAACTCAAGTGGTAGCAGGAAAATATATCGATCACATTAGGAAGGAGAGCACTGGGACTCACATCTAACCTAAGAGAATATGAAGAAAATATCTGCTACATTAAGGAGGAAAGCACTGGGACTCACATCCAACCCAAGTGGTAGTGGGAAAATATATCGATCACGTTAGGAAGGAAAGCACTGGGACTCACATCCAACCTAAGAGGTGACGAGAAAAATATCTGCTACATTGAGGAGGTAAGCTCTGGGACTCACATCCAACCCAAGTGGTAGCGAGAAAATATATCGATCACATGAGGAAGGAAAGCACTGGGACTGACATCCAACCCAAGAGGTTATGAGGAAAATATCTGCTACATTGAGGAGGAAAGCTCTGAGACTCACATCCAACCTAAGTGGTTGTGGGAAAATATATAGATCACGTTAGGAAGGAAAGCACTGAGACTCGCATCCAACCCATGAAGTGACGAAAATAATATCTGCTACATTGAGCAGGAAAGCTCTGGGACTCACATCCAACACAGTGGTAGTGAGAAAATATATCGATAATGTTAGGAAGGAAAGCACTAGGACTCACATCCAACCTAAGAGACGACGAGGAAAATATCTCTTACATTGAGGAGGAAAGCTCTGGGACTCACATCCAACCCAAGTGGTAGCGGGAAAATATATCGCTCATGTTAAGAAGGTGACCAGAGGAAAATATGTTGAGATTTTCATATTTATTTTATACTATTTTTGATGATATTGCACTTTAAAGAAAGATATTTTTGATGTTTTGTTGTAGGAATGATGAAATAGGGTCATTGGAGCAAAAGGATGCAAAAATGAGTGAATTTGGAGCGAAAAGAACCAAAATGTGAAAAATTAAACTCGGGCGCCGACGACGCCATTGACCCCGCCGACGACAAGATTTTCCCGAGACTCCAAAATTAATTCATTAAGAAGGGTTCGCCGATGGCGCCCTCGAGGCCGCTGACGGCGAGTTCGGCGGTTATGTCCAACTAAGCTTTGGATGAGGATAAATTTTGAAGGGATGCTAAGGAAACTCTTGGGAAAGCTCATCCACAACTTTAAAAGAAGATTTTGGCCGAAAATTGAGAGGACTCTAGAGGTCCTAGATGTTAGAAAGGTCCTGAAGAGGGGGGGCTCAAAATTGAAGTGTGAAAAAGTGTAGAGAGTCTAAATTGTGAGATATTCTTTGAGAGATTGTATGAGTGGAGGGAAAGTGAGAGATTTCTTCCTCCTTGCCGCTTTGAAGAGGAATTTTGTGTGCTGTAAAGAAAAGAAGAGATTCAGAGGAACTTCAATGAGTTTTCTTGAGGAGAAATTAGATATAAGTTTATTTATTTTTGTAGTTTGTATGACTTTGATTTTATTTATGAGTTTCGAGTTTTTTTGTGTTTTCCCCATGAGATCTGAGAACTTTTCTTTGTCTTTCTCCTTGTCTTGAGATTTGTGAAGTGGTGATTTGAATTTGTGGAGCCATGCAAATGTAAGAAATTGTGATGATCTTTTCACTTCGATCCTAATTTACTTTCAATCTGGCAAATTAATTTGTTAAAATATGTTGAGTTTTACAACTAAAGTGAAGATTACATCCAAGATTCAGGGAGGTCAAAGCCCTTGAAAGTTGGTGCAAATAAATAGGGAAATAAAAATTATCGGGTGTAGAATTGAAGATTTTAGAGTGACAGACTAAAATCCCCAATTTGGTCCTATTGTTTGGGTGCTGAAGTGTAGATGTTAGCCCTCAAGAGAGGGGAATGTGAGAGCTCTGAAGTGAGAGTTGGTATCCTCCCAGCCTAGCCACAAATTCAGTAAATAAGCGTAGGATTAGTCAATGTTCTTTATGCCTGGACCAAAGGGTAAAGAATAGGTATGCTCTTATTTGGCACAATTTAATTTGAACTAATTCACTTTATCCATTCACTATAATTTCTTAGCAAGGAGAAGGATGCTTTCTTTTATTGAATATCACATTTGAACCTTCATTAGTATATTTAGTTGTTTAGAAGTTATTAATATTACATATATATTTCAATTGCCTATTAGTGACAGATAAATAATTTGAACTTTGTTATTGCAATTAAAGTATTTCTTTTCTAAAATCTTAGTTCTTAGTTCTAATATTACTCCCTGTGGGATTGATATCTAGGTGATATCTAGAGCCCTATATTACTTGAGCGCACTTATACTTGCGTTGATAAGTGTGAATTTATAATAATTGAATATTTATTACGTCCATATTTATCAAATCTATAACTGTTATTAAGTTTTGGTACAGTTGCTGAGGGATTAAATCTTTTAGCAGCAGTATTAAATACTTATATTTTTAAGCATACATAAAGTCGCAGTTATGTTTTTGGCGCCGTTGCCGAGGCGTGAGTAAAAAAAATTACAATTAGAGTAACGGACAAATTATGATTATTAGAAAATTTTTACTTGAATTGCAACTTATTTTCATATTTAGTTAGTGATATTACTGTGTACTAATTTCAAATTGTATGCGTAAATTTTGACCTGAAAATATTATACCCTACAATTCGGAATTAGAATGCACTATTAGAAAGATTAGAAGATTGAGAAGATAACCTAGAAATTCTGAATGAACACCAACCTAGACCCCTACGAGATTATGTAAATCCTACAACAGATGAAATTCACTTATTTATCAAAAATCCTGATGTAGCTGCTAATTCATTTGAGCTTAAACTTGCTATTATTCAAATGGTACAAAACAATCAATTTGGAGGTACACCAAATGAAGATCCTAATTCACACCTTGGTAGTTTTTTAGAACTGTGTGCCACTTTTAAATATGACAGAGTCTCAAACGATGCTGTTAGACTTAGTCTTTTTCCTTTTTCACCGAGGAATAAGGCTAAGATGTGGTCAAATTTTTTAGCACCAGAATCTATTAGAACTTGGGGAGAACTTTCACAGAAATTTCTATCCAAATATTTCCCTCCATCCAAAACTGCTAAACTTAGAAATGACATAACATCATTCTGTCAGCTTGATGGAGAGTCAATATACGAAGCTTGAGAGAGATTTAAAGATCTTCTTAGGAAGTGCCCTCATCATTCATTACCAAATTGGTTGATAATTCAAACTTTTTATAATGGATTAGTGGGATCACTTAGATCGATTATAGATGCTGCGGCTGGTGGTTCGTTAATATCAAAACCTTTTGATGAGGCTTATTCGCTAATAGAAGAGATGGCTACCAATAATTTTCAATGGCCCTCTGAAATGGTAAATCCTAAAAGAGTAGCTAGTATCCATGATTCTGATGCGATATCTAAGTTAGCTTTGTAGATTGCTGCAATATCAAGAAATTAGATCATTATGGGATGAATTATTCTCCAACACCTCCTATGTTGGAAGAGAATTCATCTAGGCAATTTGTGGATGTTCAACCTTTATATGAAACTTTTAAGGCTTATAAATAGACCCAACAACCCTTATTTGAACTATTATAACCCAGGTTGGAAGAATCATCCAAATTTTAATTAGAATAACTATTCTTCTACAAATCAATAATGGGAAAAAAACAACCCAATGGGCAAACAACCCAGTGAACCCATTAGGAAATTCATCCAACCAAGGAAATGTTAACTGTAGACCTTGTAATCCTCCCGGATTTAACAGTAACACTCAAATTAAAGAGAAGTTGTCTATGGAAGAACTGATATTAAACATGGGTCAATAATTGCAGAATTAAGGAAATCAATTACAAATTCAAGGAAATCAATTACAACATCAAGGAACTGCTATTAAGAATATTGAAAATCAATTAGGGCATATCGCTATTGCGCTTATTAACCGAACATTAAGAACTTTTCCTAGTACTGTGGAACAAAATCCTAAAGATCAAGGAAAAGAACAGATAAAAACGATACAATTATGAAGTGGAAAAGAATTAGAAACAAGAGTACAGAAAGAAACAAAAACTGAAAAAGAGAAAGTGGATACTGAAAAAGAAAAGGATCATGAATACCCAAATTTAGAATATCCACTTGCACTAATAAAAATTACTGTGGAGAAACCTCCACCACCGTTTTCTCAAAGATTGAAGCAACACAAATAGAATAAACAATTCTCCAATTTTTTGGAAATTCTTATGAAGTTAAAGGTAAAATTACCTTCATAGAAGCTTTAGAGCAAATGCCCAATTATGTGAAATTTATGAAAGATATTCTAAAAAAGAAAAGGAAGTTCAGGGATAATGAAACTGTTGCACTTAGCGATGAGTGTAGTGCAATTATTCAGAAAAAGCTTCCTGAAAAATTAAAAGATCCTGGTAGTTTCACTATGTCGTGTGCTATCGGTGAAAAATTCTATGGAAGAGCTTTATGTGATTTGAGAGCCAGCATTAACCTTATGCCTCCATCAATTTTCAAAAGACTAGGATTAGGAGAAGTCTCACCTACTTCTGTAACTCTTCAATTAGCAGATCGATCAGCTACATATCCTAAGGGAGTTATAGAAGATGTGTTAGTAAAAGTGGATAAATTTATCTTTCCTATGGATTTTATTGTTTTAGATATGGAGGAAGATAAAGAAATATCTATCATTTTAGGGAGACCATTTTTAGCTACTAGAAAAGCTATGATAGATGTTCAAAAAGGAGAATTAACTATGAGAGTTAACGATCAACAAGTGACTTTTAACATTGCGAAATCTATGAAATAACCTGCTGTTAAAATAGATAATAAATGTTTTTGCATGGAAATTAATGAACATCTATTAAATGAACATTTTAAAGAACATTTTGAAGAGAATGAAAAATTTGAAGAGAGTGATGAAATTATTTTGGGCGAATTAGAAAATGAAGAATTAGATTATGTTCAGGAAAGATTTGAGCTGCTGGATATTACAGAAAATGCTGATAGAAAATGCTGATAAGAATCTAGATTCTAGTTCCGTTAATTATAAAACCATCTGAACTTGAGTTACAAATATTGCCGAGCCATTTGAAGTATGTATTTCTGGGAGACTCATCTACATTACTTGTAATTATATCTTCAGATTTAAATGATTTGCAAGAGCAAAGACTGTTAGATATATTGAAAAGATGTAAGAAAGCTTTTGGTTGGACCTTAGCTGATATTAAAGGAATCAGTCCTTCGATCTATATGCACAAAATTATATTAGATGAACAATATAAACCAAGAGTTGATCCACAAAGGAGATTAAA
>NW_018221772.1:108804-145949 GCF_001263595.1 Phalaenopsis equestris
AGTCCAATCCATTGTGTGTCTAAGAAAGGAGGAGTGATTGTTGAAACAAAATAAAATAGTGAATTAATACCTATCAGACAAGTTACTGGGTGGCGTATTTGCATTGATTATAGAAAATTAAACACTGCCACCAGGAAAGATCACTTCCCTTTACCCTTTTTAGATCAAATAGTAGATAGACTTGCTGGGTACAAATATTTTTATTTTTTAGATGGATATACCGTTTACCATCAAATTCCTATTGCTACCGAGGATCAAGAAAAGACAACATATATTAGTCCTTTTGGAACTTTTGCTTTTCAAAGAATGCCTTTCGGATTATGTAATGCACCTGCAACATTCCAGAGATGTATGATGTCCATATTTAGTAAGTTAATTGATGATTTGAATATGTGAGAATTGAAATATAAGGACAATTCTCAGAAGAGAGTGTCAGAATATAGTTACCGACCTCGAATATGGTGTATCAAAAATATAGGACTAGTTCAAAAATGTGAAAATTGAAATTTAGATATCATTCTCAGGAGAGAGTGTCGGAATTTTGGTACCGACCTTGAATATGGTGAATTAGAAACATAGGACTGATTCAAATTTGTGAGAATTGAAATATAAGGATAATTCTCAAAAAGAGTTAATTATGTTGAATTTGCAGAAATGTGATATGTGAAAATGTTGATTTTGTTGAAGAAGGTTTGTAGAGTTTTGTGGGGCTTTGTGCAGAATGCAAAATTCCGCGGGAATGTAAAGAGAGTTAATGCAAATAATGATGGTTGTGTGACCAAAGGAAAATATCTTGAGATTGCCATACCTATTTTACACTATTTTTGATCATATTGCACTTTAAAGAAAGGTATTTTTTATGTTTTATTGCAGGTATGATAAATTATGATCATTAAAGCAAAAAGATGCAAAAAGGAGCGAATTTGGAGAAAAAAGGACAAAAATATGAAGAATTAAACTAGGGCACTGACGGCGAGCCCAACGACATCGACAGTAAGAATTTTATGAGACTCCAACAACATTATTTAGAAGGCCCGTCGACAACGCCCACAAGAACGCCGACGACGCCTATGATGCCGCCAACATCGAGGTCGGCGATTAATTCGAAAGGTGCATTGAATGTGGACGATTTTTGAAGGGATGCTTAGACAAATCTTGGGAAAACTCTTCTATTCTACATCTTTAAAAGATACATCTTTAAAAGAATATTTTTACCAAAAATTGAGTGAGTTTTCAGGGGGAGTTCGAGGAGTTGGAAGGCTAGAACAGCGTCCAAGAGCCCAGTAGTGTGTAGAGAGTTTACTTTAGGGTTAGATTGTGAGGAATTCTTTGAGAGATTTTAAGAGTGGAGGGAAAGTGAGAGATTTCTTCCTCCTTGTTGCTTCAAAGAAGAATTCTGTGTGCTGTAAAGAAAGGAAGAGATTCAGAGGAACTTCGAGGAGTTTGCTTGGGGAAGAATTAGAGATAAGTGTTATTTACTTGTTGTAGTTTGTATGGTTTTACTTTTATATATAAATTCCTAGTTTTGTCGTGTCTTCCCCATGAGTTCTGAGTAGTTTCCTCCGCCTTTCTCCTTGTCTTGAGATCTGTGAAATGATGATTTGAATTGGTTGAGCCTTGAAAATGTTAAAGAAGTCGTGATGATCTTTTCACTTCGATCTTAATTTACTTTCAAATTTACTTCGATCTTAATTTACTTTCAATCTGGCCAATGACCGTAGTTTCGAACGATGTTACTAGACTTAGAATTTTTTCTTTTTTACTTAGGGATAAGGCTAAGATGTGGTTAAAGTCATTAGCACCAGGATCTATTAGAACTTGGGGAGTTAGGGAGAACTGTCACAGAAATTTCTATCCAAATATTTCCCTCCATCCAAGACTGCTATACTAAGAAATGACATAACATCGTTTTGTCATATTGATGGAGAGTCGATATATGAAGCTTGACGATTGGGAGAGATTTAAAGATCTTCTTATGAAGTGTCCTCATGATTCGTTATCAGATTGGTTGATAATTAAAACTTCTTATAATGGATTAGTGGGATCACTTAGATCGATTATAGATGCTGCAGCTGGTGGTTCTATAATGTCAAAACCTTTTGATGAGGCTTATTCATTAATAGAACAAAATTTTTAATGGCCCTCTGAAAGGCTAAATCCTAAAAGAGTAGCAAGTATCCAAAGATTCTGATGCAATATCTATGTTGGCTTTGCAAATTGCTGCAATATCAAAGAAATTAGATCATTATGGAATGAATTATTCTCCAACACCTATTATGATCGAAGAGAATTCATCTGGGCAATTTGTGGATGTTCAAACTTCATATGAAACTTTAAATACTATTAATAATAGACCCAACAATCCAAATTCAAACTATTATAACCCAAATTTGAACAATCATCCAAATTTTAATTGGAATAACAATCCTTTTACAAATCAACAATGGGCAAACAACCCAGTAAACCCATTAAGAAACTCATCCAACCAAGGAAATATTAATTATAGACCTTCTTATCCTCCAAGATTTAATAGTAACACTCAAATTAAGGAAAATAAGTTGTCCATGGAAGAGATGATATTAAACATGGGTCAACAATTGCAGAATCAAGGAAATCAATTACAAATTCAAGGAAATCAATTACAAAATCAAGGAACCGCTATTAAGAATATTAAAAATCAATTAGGGCACACCGCTACTGCGCTTAGTAACCGAACATTAGGAACTTTTCCTAGTACTATGGAACCAAATCCTAAAGATCAAGGAAAAGTCAAGGAAAAGAACAATTAAAAGCGACATAATTACGAAGTGGAAAAGAATTGGAAACAACAGTGCAAAAAGAAACAGAAAGTGGAAGAGAGAAAGTGGATACAGAAAAGGAAAATGATCATGAATCCCCAGATTTAGAATATCCACTTGCACGAATAGAAATTACTGTGAAGAAACCTCCACCACCATTTCCTCAAAGATTGAAGAAACACAAACAAAATAAACAATTTTCCAAGTTTTTAGAAATTCTTATGAAATTAACGGTAAATATTCCCTTTGTAGAAGCTTTATAGCAAATGCACAATTATGTGAAGTTTATGAAAGCTCTTCTGAACAAGAAAAGGAAGTTCACTGATAATGAAACTGTTGCACTTAGCGAATAGTGTGGTATAATTATTTAGAAAAAGCTTCCTGAAAAATTAAAAGATCTAGGTAGTTTCACTATACCGTGTGCTATCGATGAAAAATTTTATGGAAGAGCTTTATGTGATTTGGGAGCAAGTATTAATCTTATGCCTCTATCAATTTTCAAAAGATTAGGATTAGGAGAAGTCTCCTCACCTATTTCTGTAACTCTTTAGTTAGCGGATCGTTCAGTTACTTATCCAAAAGGTGTTATAGAAGACGTGTTAATAAAAGTTGATAAATTTACCTTTCTTGTGAATTTCATTGTTTTAGATATGGAGGAAGATAAAGAAATACCTATCATTTTAGGGAGACCATTTCTAGCTACTGGAAAAGCTATGATAGATGTTCAAAAGGGAGAATTAACTATGAGAGTTAATGATAAAGAAGTGACTTTTAACATTGCAAAATCTATGAAATACCTTGCCATTGAAAAAGATAATGAATATTTTTGCATGGAAATTAGTGAACATTTATTGAGTGAGCATTTTAAAGAACATTTTGAAGAGAAAGGACAATTTGAAGACAGTGATCAAGTTATTTTGGACAAAATAGAAAATGAAGAATTAGATTATGTTCAGGGAAGATTTGAGATGCTGGATATTACAAAATATGCTGATAAGAATCTAGTTCCGTCAATTATAAAACCACCTGAACTTGAGTTGAAAATATTGCCTAACCACTTGAAGTACGTGTTTCTGGGACACTCATCTATACTATCGGTTATTATATCTTTAAAATTAAATGATGTGTAAGAGAAAAGACTTTTGGATACATTAAAAAGATATAAGAAAGGTTTTGGTTGGATCTTAGCTAATATTAAGGGAATCAATCATTCGATCTGTATGCACAAAATTATACTAGATGAATAATATAAACCAAGAGTTAATCCATAAAGGAGATTAAACACAATGATGAAAGAAGTATTTAAGAAGGAAATTTTGAAATGGTTGGACACTGGAATTATATATGCTATTTCAGATAGTGCTTGGGTAAGTCCAATTCATTGTGTTCCTAAGAAAGGAGGAGTGACTGTTGAAATAAAAGAGAGTAATGAATTAATACCTATCAGACAAGTTACTGGTGGCGTAATTGCATTGATTATAGAAATTAAATACTGCAACTAAGAAAGATCACTTACGTTTACCATTTTTTGATCAAATAGTAGATAGACTTGCTGGGCACGAATATTTTTGTTTTTTAGATGGATATATCGGTTACCATCAAATTCCTATTCCTCTTGAGGATCAATGAAAGACAACATTTACTAGTCCTTTTGGAACTTTTTCTTTTTGAAGAATGTACTTTGGATTATGTAATGCACCTGCAAGATTCCATAGATGTATGATGTCTATATTTAGTAAGTTAATTGATGATGGATTGGAAGTATTTATGGATGATTTCTCTGTATTTGAAACATCATTTGACGCATGCTTAAATTATCTTGAAAAAGTTTTGGAGTTATGTGAAAGAACTAATTTAGTTCTAAATTGGGAGAAATGTCAATTTATCGTTGCAGGAGGAAATGTGATAGGGAATAAAATTTCGGAAAATGGTATGGAAGCAGACTCTGCAAAAAATTCAAGTTATATATAAATTAACACCTCCTACTAATGTAAGAGAGGTTACGAGTTTTCTTGGACATGTTGGTTTTTACAGGCATTTTATTAAAGATTTTTCAGAAATTACTAAACCTCTATGCCAACTTTTAGAAATGGAGAAGAAATTTGAATTTACTAAAAATTGTTTTAATGCCTTTGAGTTATTAAAGGAAAAATTAATCACAACCCCTATTATAGTTTCACCTAACAGGGAGAAACCATTTGAAATGATGTATGATGTTAGTGATGATGCTATTGGAGCTGTTCTTTGACAAAAGGTATGAAAATATTTTTAAAGTTATATACTACGCTAGTAAAACTCTTAATGATGCTCAAATTAATTATACAGTTACTGAAAAAAAGTTACTAGCTAACGTGTATGCTTTAAGCAAATTTAGATCTTATTTAAGTGGGACTAAATGTATTGTGCACACTGATCACTCTGCTATTAAATATCTGATGTAAAAGAAGGATGTCAACCCAAGGTATTAGATGGATACTTTTGATGCAAGAATTTGATCTTGTGGTTATTGATAGAAAGGGAACTGATAATCAAATTGCTGGTCATTTGTTGAGATTAGAAAATCATGAAATATCTGTCACCGACAATGAAATTACAGACAGTTTCCCTGATGAACAACTTTATAATATTAATGAGTGAAAAATACCATGGTATGCTGATATTGTTAATTATATTATAAGGGATTTTTTGCCACCTATGCTGACATTGAAACAACAAAGAAAATTCATTCATGATGCGAAAGCATATTTTTGAGATGAGCCTTATTTATATAAACAATGTAAGGATCTTATTTTGTACCTTATGAAAAAACTAAGTTAATCATTCAGAAATGTCATGATTTTGAATTTAGAGGACATTTTGGGTTTGATAAAACTGCTTGTAAAATTTTACAAGCTGGATTCTATTGGCCTACTCTCTTTAAAGTTGTTTACAGATACATAAAAACTTGTGATCGATGCTAACGAGTAGGCAATATATCCAGAAGAAATGAAATGCCTCTGAATTTCATGTTAGAAGTTGAGATCTTTGATGTTTGGGGATTAGATTTCATGGGACCATTTATTCCTTCATTTGGGAACTTATACATATTAATTGTAGTAGACTACCTTTCAAAGTGGATTGATGCACAAGCTTTACCTCGTTGTGACGCTAAAAGTTTTTCAAAATTTTTAATGAAAAATATTTTAACTAGTACATAATGCAAAGAATGATTATCACTGACGGAGGATCACATTTTAGGAATAAATACATTCAGAGATTGGCAGAAATGGTTAATATTTTTCATAGAATCTCTTCTGCCTATCACCCTCAAACCAGTCGGTTAGCTGAAGTTTCTAATAAAGAGTTTAAACAAATACTTGAAAAGATTGTAAACCTTAGTAGAGTGGATTGGTCCACTAGACTGGATACCGCATTATGGGCTTATAGGACTACTTATAAGACTCCTATTGGAATGACTCCTTTTGGAAAGACTTGTCACTTACTAGTAGAACTGGAGCATAAAGCATATTGGGCGATTAAAGAATTCAATTATAATTTGAAAGATGCTGGTGAGAAGAGATTTTTACAATTGAATGAATTGGAAGAATTAAAAAATGAATCTTAGGATAACGATAGAATTTATAAGGAGAAACTAAAGTTATGGCATGATCGGAATTCCCTGAGAAATTGAAATCTCGTTGGTTAGGACCCTTTACTGTGACTCAATTTTATATTTACGAAGCTGTTCAAATTGAAGATCAAACGACTGGAAATAGATTTAAAGAAAATGAAACAGGTTAAAACCATATTTTTAATGGCAAAAGCCATATTTTTATGGCAAAAGACCAAGTTTTAAAGAGGTTTTAATGATCAGTTAACCTAAATAATACCTGAATAGGTCGGGCTGACAACGTTAAACCAAGCGTTTTATGGTAGGCAACCCATAGTTATCTTTATTTTTATTACAGTTATAGTATTTTATTTGAAATTATCAATATTTTGTGATAGTATTAAACTCTACTACTCTTATTTACCTATACTACTCTTATTTACCCTTGAATCATCATAAAAATTGGATTCATAAGGAAAAATTGGAACGTATTTGGACCAGACCGAAACTGTGCAATTTTTGCCTTGGGCGCCGACTGCGCCATCGACTCCGCCGATGGCGGGGGTTTCCCGAGAGTCTGGGAAATTAAATTCTAAAAGCTCGCTGACAGCGCCCTAGACACCGCCAACAGCGAGACCGACAGGATGGCGATTTCCGGAGTTTGAATGGATTATTTTTTGCGGTTTTAGGCAGGAGTTACTCCTTTTAAACTTCAAAATTCGATTCCTAAGTTCATATTTCCCCAAAAACAAAGTGAAACTCTATCAAATTCATCCGTATGGCATCTAATTCCCCTGAAAACCATAGAATGCGAGTGTTCAATCGGAGAAAGTTCATTAGTGCGGAGGCACAACGAATCTTCAACAAGGTACTAACAAAGAAAAGATTAATCAAGGAATGAGGATTCATAAATCGAGGATTGAATAATCCATCAACGACAATTGAAGAGATGATTGTGCGACAAAGATGGGAAGTGTTGTGCTACACTGCAGCCACCGTAGTTGTTCCTGTGGTGAAGGAATTTTATGCTAATTTGCATGAAATCAACCAGGGAGTCATCTATGTGCAAGGTAGATGGATAAAGGTAGATCCTGCACAGATCAATGAGTTATATATGATCAAGAATGTTCCTGTCTGCCATTAGTTATATATGAATGAGTTATATATGATCAAGAATGTTCCTGTCTGCCATTATTCCAACTTTGTCCCGACAAGAAACCTGATGAATGAAATTTACGAATTTTTAACGGACGAAACTGTAGACTAAGAAATGAGAGAGATTCCCAGCCAATGAAGATGAAAATGATATGATTATTATGGTGGATCATTCATCTCAGAATTCACTGCCTATTCAACCTTTAATTCCGAACAAGACACTAGTGATCCTGCATAGAATCAAGAAATTGGAGAAAGAGGTACAAAATGTTATGAATGTAATTAACAATATCTCTGATTTCTTCGATAATCTAGACTGGAGGATGAAAGAAGATGAAAGAACATTTTGAACATTTTGCTCACTCTGGACTTATTGAGACAGTTTGATATGATTGATGAGAAAGATGAAATTGATAGAAGAGAACTCTACTGAAGAATTTCCATAGCAACCCTTCTATGACCTCTTCGTTCATGTTCAATCAATGGGTGATCTCAGAGGAGAAACAAGCACCACATCTGAAGAATAGTAGATTTACATTGCTACCTGTATGTATATGTGTGTAATTTGATTTGAACTTAGTGTTTGCTTTGCTTTAAAATTTTAGTTTTAGATCTCCGTATAGTTGAGACTGAGCATAGGATGTTTTTTTCAGCACTTTGAGTGTTGTGGCTTGGATTGTGACACTGAATTGATGTATTAAGTTTGAGAAAACACCAAACTTAAATGTGTCTTGTAACATGTAATGTAACCCTTGGAATTTATATATAATTGTGATGTTTTGTGTTGTGAATGTTTATTTGTGATAGTGCATCATTTAATCACTTAGAAAATAAGTTTATAATGATTGAACGGATGTGGTTGAGGCTTGAAATTGATCAAAATCACAAAAATCTAGAAATTGAACCAATCTAATAGAGCTCTCTGACGGCGCCCTTGACGCCGCCGACGCCGCCCTCAACGCAGCCAACGACGAACTTTTCCCGAAACTTAGGATATTAATTCAATAGAGCTCGCTGATGGCGCCGAAGACCCCACCGACGGTGAGATCCTGAAAAAAACACCTTTAACCGTGATTTTGACCAGTCAACTGCCACTATTCATCATCCCCTTCCTCTTGAAAATGAAAATTTTGACCTAGGGCTTGAGAGATCTTGAATTTGGGGGCAATTTTAAGGCATTTAGACACCAGATTTGATCATCTCTTAGTAAAAGCTTAACTCCAAACTAAAAATATTTGATTTTCACCATGAATTTCTTCCACATTGAGAAGATCCAAAAAATTTGAGAATGTGACGAAAATATTGGGAAGAAATTCATGGAATTTAGTTTTGAACTCTTAGAATCACACTTGGAAGCCATTATTTGCATATTTGAAGTATATTTTAGAATTTTTCTATAATTTTGATTAGATTGAAATGGCTCCATGAAAAAAGAGGCGACTTGAGTTTGATGAGTCTCGCTTCGTCAATGCGAAGGCTCAATCGAGATTTACTTCAGTATTTGAAGGAAAGAAATGTATATAAGATAGAGTTTTTGAGAGTCTGGGAGGAGAAATTGAACAAGTTATTATTGAGCGGAGGTTGGAAAACTTCTGTTATACCACCAATAAGGCTGTTGCAAATATTGTAAAAGAGTTTTATATCAACGTGTTCTATTCTGAGGACAAAATTGTTCAAGTGCGGGGATTTTCTGTTGAATTTAGTGCCGCCTGCATAAACACCTTTTATGAAGTCCTAGACTCCTATAACTGCCATTATGAATCCTTTAATACGATGGAAGATCCCCTGAATTATGTAATCAACTTTCTCACTAATGGGAAAGGAACGTAGAAGATTAAATAAAGAGAACAGGTAAATTTTTCTGCTTCCATGCTGAATTCCACCTCTATGGCGTGACACTATTTTATTTCCTTTACTCTGTTACCGTCTTATCACCATAGTGAGGTAACTAGACATAGAGCTATTCTGAATTTTTGTATTCAAAATAGTAGAACTATTAATGTGGGGAGGATTATTTTTAATAATATATTGACTACGGCAAGGAGTGAGACAAGTGGAGGTCTAGGACATCCTAGCCTCATTTATGTAGTTTGCCAACTTTTTGGAGTGAAAGCTGGAGATGAAGAATGGTTTTATCCTATGAAACCCATTAGTAAGGCTAATTTAAAAACTTATGAATCCCATGAGAAATGGAGAACTGGAAGTAGGAGTCAAGAGCCTTCTACTAGTATAGATGTCCCCTCTACAAGTTATGACCTTCCACCTTCTAGTTCCCCTACCCTAACTGACTGTGAATGAGTTGACCTTGTAGTGAAAGAGTATAGTGTTAATAAATGAAAGGATTGAGGGTTTAGAACGAAGACATGATTATGAGAGTGAGTTCCTACTGAGGCATTCTGATTTTGAGATAGCTTACTACGAAGCTCAGGCCCGACACTACAGAGGTGAGCCTGATGTTACTTTTCCTGAATGCCCCCGATATACTCAGTATCAGCCCAATCCACTTGCTGACCAAGGAGATGAATACATAGTTTGGTATTTTAACATTTGATAGTAATTGATGTACTTTTATCTTTTTTTTTGTAATTTTTGTAATAGAAATAGATATTTGTGTGTTTGTACTTTCATTTTTATTTTTATGTTGTAATTGGATAATTTTTAATTATTGTTATAATTTTTTGGTGTGGTAGTTGAATTTTAATTTGTAATGTGATGTAATTTTTATTTTGCATTTTAATTTTAATTGTTTTGTTTCGTATTGTGGATGTGTTAGCAAAATATTGTGTTTGTATAATGTTTAGTTTTATACTTATTTCAAAATTTCATTACCCAGCAAATTCTATAATGATGTATATGTATATAAAGCTCTTAATGTTACAGACCAGGTAAAGTAGAAATTGGAAGGACTGCAAAAGTTTCAGAATGATGAAAATACATAAAATACTGAGGTATAATTTATATTTAAAATTTTTCTTTCCACCTATATCATTTCATATTGAAAATTTTAAGTTTGGGGGAGGGAAGAAGAAGATTAACTATTAGATGTTCTCAATTTAAATATTTTAAAAAATTATTAATATGATTTTATATAGTGCATTTAATTATGATAACTATATTTTGTAGATATTTAAATATTATGGTAGATTTAAAGGAATATTTCTGTAAGAAAAATTAATTTTATAGATTAAGATATTTAGTATAAGAGAATAAGAATATAATTAACTATTTAAAGTAAAGGAAACATATTTTGAAGTGTTAAGAATCTAGAAATTTGTTTGAGAAGAAAATATTGGGGCTCAATGATGTAAAAGCTATGAAATATTTATAAGGTAAAGGAATGCTTTGAGTTGCAAATTTAGGAAAAGAAAGGTGATGTTTAAAATCATTAAAGGCTATCCAGATATAGTAATCCTCACTTGAAAAAGGAAAAAGAAAGGATCGACAACAATCCCTGAAAAGAAAAGAAAGATATATAAGATTGAAAGCAATCCAAATGAATAAGAGAAAAGAAAAGAAAGGAAAAAAATATAAAAGTAAGGAGAAGCTTGAGGAGATGCCTAATCAAAAATTGGCTTCACTGGACCTACCTAAAGGGAAAACCTACATACATTCCTAAACTTATATTTATGGATTAGATCTTTTACTAGTAGTGTTCTCATGAAGTTCCTATCAGTTGAATATTCTAAGTGACTTAATATTACAACATATAGTCATTCTTAAAATGAATAGGAGACTAGAACTCTTAAACTTGATGATTAGATAATCTTGTACCTACAGAGTTAATTTAATTACTTAATTTTTTTCTAAAAATCTCATCATGGTATTTATTTAAATCAAACTTATAGTATTTCTGAATTAACACTTTACTACAATAGATCATAACTTTTATATAGTACTAAATTACTTGAGGATAAGTAATAATTAAGTTTGGGGGATTTTGATCAAAGGAAAATATGTTGAAATTTTCATACCTATTTTACATTATTTTTGATGATATTGCACTTTAAAGAAAGGTATTTTTGATGTTTTGTTGCAGGTATGATGAAGTATGGTCATTGGATAAAAAAGATGCAAAAAGGAGCGAATTTGGAGCAAAAATAACAAAAATATGATGAATTGAACTAGGGCGCCGATGACAAGCCCAATGGTGCCGACGGCGAGAATTTCCCGAGACTCCAGCCAAATAATTTAGAAGGCCCACCAACGGTGCCCTTGATGCCACCGACGACGAGATTGGCGGTTAATTCAAAAGGTGCATTGAATGTGGACAACTTTTAGAGGGATGCTTAGGCAACCCTTGGGAAAACTCTTCTACATCTTTAAAAGAAAATTTTAGCCAAAAATTGAGTGGGTTTTTGGGGGGATTTCAAGGAGTTAGAAGGTTAGAACAACGTTCAAGAGCCCCAGTAGTGTGTAGAAAGTTTACTTTAGGGTTAGATTTTAAGGAATTCTTTGGGAGATTGTAAGAGTGGAGGGAAAGTGAGAGATTTCTTCCTCCTTGACTCTTCAAAGAAGAATTCTTCGAAGAAGAATTCAGTGTGCTATAAAGAAAGGAAAAGATTCAGAGGAACTTCGAGGAGTTTTCTTAGGGAGAAATTAGAGATAAGTGTTATTTACTTGTTGTAGTTATTTACTTATTTACTTGTTGCAGTTGTATGACTTAGCATTTATATATGAACCCTGAGTTTTTTCGTGTCTTTCCCATGAGTTCTGAGTAGTTTTCTCTGTCTTTTTTCATGTCTTGAGATTTGTAAAATAATGATTTGAATTGGTTGAGCCTTGAAAATGTTAAAGAAGTCATGATGATCTTTTCACTTCAATCTTAATTTACTTTCAATCTGGACAATTAATTTTTTAAAATATGTTGAGTTTTACAACTAAAGTGAAGATTACATCCAAAATTTAGGGAGGTCAAAGCCCTTGGAAGTTGGGTGCAAAAAAATAGGAAAATAAAATTATCGGGCGTAGAATTGGAGATTTTAGAGTAACAGATAAAAATCCTCAATTCGGTCCTATCGCTTGGGTGCTGAAATGTAGATTTTAGCCCTCAGGCGAGGGGAACATGGGAGCTCCGAAGTGAGAGCCGGTATCCTCCCAACCTAGCCACAGATTCAGCAAATAAGCATAGGATTAGTCAATGTTCTTTATGCTTGGACCAAAGGGTAAAAAATAGGTATGCTCCTATTTGACACAATACAATTTGAACTGATTTACTTTATCCATTCACTATAATTTCTTGACAAGGAGAAGGATGTTTTCTTATATATTAAATTTCGCATTACAAACTTTATTAGTATAATTAGTTATTTAAGAGTTATTAAAATTACATATTTATTTCAATTGCCCATTATTGACAGATAAGCAATTTGGATTATATTGTTTTGATTAAGTATTGATTTTCTAAAATCTTAGTTTGTAGCCTCTAATATTATGCCCTGTGGGATCGATATCTAGGACTCCATTAGAGCCCTGTATTACTTGAGCAATACGTATACTTGCGTTGATAAGTGTGACTTTACCATTATTGAATATTTATATATATACATCTTTATCAAATCTATAACTGTTATTAAGATTTTGGTGTTGTTGTTGAGGAATTAAATCATCTAGCAGCAGTATTAAATACTTGTATTTTTAAGCATATATAAAGTCGCTGACAATCGCTGTCATTGTGCTGTGCGCGTAAAGAGTAAGAAAGTCCGAAACTGAGAGAATCCACTCAACAGATTCATTTTCTTTTCTTGTTATGTTTATCACATTTAATTTTTCAAAATATGTCTTTAAAATTTTAATTTTAGTTGGTTGATTTTCAATAGAAATTTATTTTATTGTTAATTCATTTGTGATTATTTTTGTTTGAATTTTATTTTTGTTAAAGATTTTTTATTTTGTTCTTCGTTCATTGAAATTATGAACCAACGTGTGGTTCGTGGCTTCCATCCATTGCACAAAAAGGCAACTAACAAAAAAACAAAAAGGCGCAACTAACAAAAAGGCACATTTTTTAGAGAAATTTTCATTAATCTGCTCCAATCAAAATATCACAGATCAAACGCAGGCTGACGCCTCAAAAAGGTACAACATATGGTCCATATCAAAGTACATCCAGAACATCTCATGCCATGTATACATTGTAGGCTGAGTATGTGTGATACATATCATGTTGCTATAAAAAAAAGTAAACCCTCAGACAATCTGTGTCAGGTATGACAAGTTCCTGATCGAGCAGATCTTCTAAGCCATGCTCCAGGACAAGAGTTTACTTTGCATGAACTTAGAGGCACAACCCTCTCATAGCTCGTATGACAGTAGTTATTCTAGCTCTGGATCTGGCTGAAATCCGTATGGTGCCTTGTTGTCATCCATTCTACGGAAGGTTACAGACATCCTACGGTGCCGCTCCCATGGAATGCAGTGCTTGGCGACATCTGCCCCATTTACTTTTAAAACTAAAACTGAACCAACTGTCAACAAAATCTCTACGGCTCCTCTGAACTCTCCCGGGCCGACAATATCAATCTCTTTCCTAAACAATATATTATTTTTGCTCATGAATGAGACCGTGCAGACGGGCCTCACAAAATTGTTGTGATATATATGGCGAGGGATGCAATCTCCTTCATCATAGATGTTGATTATAGAACTATTCAAGATGCAGTTAGCTGGCAGTATGTTCCAGCTGACCATCTTCTTGATCATCCACTTTATTATAGGAAGTAGTGGATCTACCTGGTCATGTCTTAGAATCCCTGGCGGATTTCCCTATCCATTATAATAGTAGCCACACTGAATGGTGATTTTTCCTTTTCCTCTCATCCATTTCTTTGGCTCAGAGTATGTTCTTTCCATGAGAAGGCCTGCTTGACCCCTGCTTGACCTCTATCTCTCAAATCAAAGATGCAGTCAAGAATGATTCTTTTGTCACACTCGGATAAGACCTTGGTATACAACTTTAGGTTTTCCAGTATGTTGAAGAATCTTCCTTGGATTTACTCATAAAATTCAAATTCTCTTTTATTCATGTTGCTTATTTTGTAGTACTTCATCGTACTAGGAGTCAGTAACTATCGTGAGCGTTCCTCCATCTGAACATCAACAGGAACTCAAACTGGACTGATCTGGAACATGAGATTCGGCATTTAGAGGGATGTACGACCCTAGGCTCCATAATATATACTGATCTGTCCCCAGTGGGACGTATGGCTCATCCATCAGAAAATCTAGATTCTGAGATCCATCGGTGGTGGAGGTATACTCTTCCAATGTACTGAAGCATCGTAAATGTAGAACATTGCAATTTGGGCATTCTACAAAGGCCCCTGTGGCTGATGTCATCTTGACATTGCATGTCGGGAAACCCGTGCATAAGACATCTGAAGCTGAAGGTGTCTCTAGCTCTGTGACAAACCCCAGTTCTTCATCTATGCTGGGTGGCCTAGAAGAAGTTTCTTTCATGTCTAGCTCATAGATATACCCCTCAGGAATAAGGGTGAGTAAATTGTTTTTTCTCCTGACATCTGCGTCCTTCTCATTGAAAAGCCCTCTATTTTCTGTGATTGGTATTTCTGCGTTGCGTCCTGCAAGTGAAGCATCTGGCAGTCGTTTGTTATTGGAGGCTACTAGGCCTCTGGATGGTGTAGCTATCATGGATGGCAGGCGGTTGGGACCCTCCATCGGATCCTTCTCTATTATCACATTTTTGCCTTTATATGATGCATTATCTTTGGCAGTCACCCTCAGCAGTGAAGACAATCCCTCTTTTTCTCTGCAAATGTCTAAATTCATCAGATGACCTTCGTAGTCCATGTCGACTTGGTTAAAGTCCATGTTGAAGTCTATGGTACCGCCCTACGACACCATTTCCTCATTCAGTGCAAAGCTCCAGCCATCATTGAAAGCAAATATCAGCCTCTATCCCGACATTTTTCTGCAGACGATGGGAAAAATGTCAGTGGGCCAAAACTTGGCATGAACAAGAACAAAAAAATTATTTATTAAAGTAAATTTTAACTTATTTTAGTGAAATGAATTGTTTATTTATGTATGAATTTTGTTTATTTTTGTGGAACATTATACTCAAAAGTGGAAAGGAGAAAATTTAATGTTTTTAAATTTCTTTCTCAAAATTTTCATTATATTGAGGTCAATTACAAAATTTGGACCCGGTCATAGACATTTGACCACATAAATAACCCCTAAACAATCAAAGTTTCAAAGTTTCAAAGTAAGCAGAGGGAAGCGACATCAGGTTGCGTAATAGGTTTTCAAATATCATCCATTTATTGGTAACATGTGTCTTTCGCCCTGGAAGTCCACTAACTGGTAGACTTCTCCTGTGTAGACCTTTTCAACGACAAATGGTCCCTCCCAAGTTCGCTCAAACTTTCCACCTATTTTGCGGCGTGCAAGAATTGACCTTTGGAGCACAAGTACAAGGTCACCAACTTTGAATTACCTTGGGAGAACCAATTTGTCATGGGCTTGTACCATCTTCGCTTGGTAAGGCTCAAAGTGTTGTTGTGATTCTAGTCGTTTTCCCTCAATACTTTCTAGTTCTTAAAGTCTGAGTTTTTCACTTTCTCCTGCTGTGAGTTGTTTAGCAACAACAACTCTAAGAGACGGTGTCTAGAATTCTAGCAGTAGCACGACCTCGGACCCGTACACGAGCATATAGGGTGTACACTGAGTGGGAGTCCTGAAAGTCGTCCGGTAGGCCCACAAAGCTTCTAATAGTTTGTTGTGCCAATCTCTTTTATTTTTGTAGAGTGTTTTCTTTAAAATCTGTACCAGTATTTTATTGAAGACTTCAACCAGACCATTCGCTCTGGGATAGTACATTGTAGAGTATCTCCAATCTATCCCATGTTTCTTGATAAAATTATTGATCTTTGTATTTTTGAAAGTTATCCCATTGTCGGAAATTATTCTTCACGGTACTCCAAAATGGTAGACAATTTGGCTTCTGAAAAATTGTAGGATGTGCTGTGTCGTAACCTCACGCAACGGTACTGCCTCTGCCCATTTGGAGAAGTAATTTGTAGCGACAAGTATAAAGATGTCCTTTGGAAGATGGACGGTCAATCAAACTTGTTATATCTGTGCCCCAACACTCGAATGGCCATGAGGCAACAGTTGGGTGTAGCACATTTGGAGGCTGGTGTAAGACCACCCCATGCACTTGGCATTGGTGACATTTTATGGTTTTATCCATGCAGTCAGACATCATTGCTGGCCAAAAATACCCGAGTCTTTTGATCTTCATTTTCATTTTCATTTTCAGCCTTTTCAGCCCTGACTGGTGAGCCTGGTGAGCGCCACACAATCTGACATGTACCTCTTTGACAATATTCTGTGCTTCGACTCTACTCAAACACTGTAGTCACATCTGGTCGAATGATCTTCTGTATAGAACATTTCCCATCAAGGTGTAAGACATAACCCTTCTTGCGATGTTTTGTGCCTCAGACTTGTCTTCTGGCAGCTTTCCAATATGCAAATATTCTATTAATGTCTTGCGCTAATCTTCGTTGATGTCTGTCGTTGATGTCTGCAACTGTATTATTTACTACTTCTTCTTTTCTGAGATTGTGTAGAGTTTCAAGGTCGATCTGAGATAAGACTAGTCTTCCTTGCACTATGATTTCAATGGAATCTTATAGAGAACATGTCATTTCCTTAAAAAGTTTTGCTAAAGCGTCGGCAGGGGCATTACCTCACCTAAGAATCTGGTAGAAACTCATATCGGGAATCTGCTCCAAGAGCTTTATCTTGTACTGATGGTATTCTGTTAACCTTGGTTTGAGAATTCTGTATTGTCCGGCGACTTGATGGATGACGAGTTGGGAGTCGCCAAAGATGGCAATGTTTGTTATATCCATTAAGATTGCCATTTCCAATCCGGTGATTAAAGCTTCATATTTTGCTTCATTGTTGGTGCACGGCTCTGTCAGGTGGTATGAGAACCTCAACATACCCTTATCTGGTGTGATAAAGATCAAACTGATCCCTGCTTTGCCTTGTATAACTGTGCCCGATCATTTAACTTTTTTGTCTGACGAAGCGCCATCAAAGTACATTTCCCAACATTGCACACTAAAAAATTTCATTTGTAGTATTTGCTTGTCTAGTAACTCATCGTTAAGAGAGGATCCAGCTTGCAGTCACCCAACTGGCAGTGGGTGTGCAACAAGGAAGTCTACTAGTATCTGTCCCTTGATAGAACGGAGGGGAATAAAAGTTATATCAAATTGCAATAAGATCATTGACCATCTTGTTAGACATCCTGAAAGTGTTGGTCGGGTCATCATATATTGCAACAGATTAACTTTCGAGATTAGGGTAATCTTATGAGAAAACATGTAATGTCTAAGTTTTTGAGCAGCAAAAATTAACTCCAGATAGTGCTTCTCAATAGGTGGATACCTTATTTTTGTTAGTATTAGGCAACGACTCAAGTAGTAGAGTGCATTTTCCTTACCCTCATCATGGATTTGGGCTAAGAGGGCTCCAAGAGAGTCATTTAAATCCGCGATATAAATTATCAATAGTTTCCCTGGGATAGGGGCTGCCAAGACAGGAGGGGTCACTAAATAAAGTTTACCCTCAAAGGACCACTGGCATTTCTCTTCCCAAATAAATTTGGCGTCCTTTTTAATTAATTACGAGAAAGGCTGACACCTACCTGAGAGATTAGAGATAAACCGTCTTAGATATGCCAACTTCCCTTGGAAGGAAGATAGTGTTTCAAGGTTTTGGGAGGAGACAATTCCAAGATAACTTTAATTTTATCCGAGCCAATCTTTATTCCGCAATGAAGGACAACAATTCACAGAAATTTCCAGGAGGTAACGCTAAAGGCGCACTTTAAGGGATTCATTTTAAGATCATATCGTCGTAACCGTTCAAACACGATCCTCAAATCGTTCAAATGGTCTTTTTTTTTTATTTTGATGACCAAATCATCCACGTAGCACTCTACTTGGTTATGGATGAGGTCGGGATGAGGTCGTCAAAAATCATTCAAAAATCTTTGTCATTGCACACTGATATATTGCTTCGGTGTTCTTTAGGACGAACGACATCACTGTGTAGTAGAAAATTTCAATGGGTTTTCTGAAGGTTGTAAGTGTTGCATCCTTGGGAGCCATCTTGATTTGGTTGTATCCCAACAATCCGTCCATGAAGGAGAAAATTTCTTGTGTTGAAGCGATATCCACCATCATTTCTGGAATTGGTAGTGGAAACTCATCCTTTGTACATGCTTTGTTCAAATCCCTGAAGTCTACACAAACACGGATCTGTCCATTTTTGTTCTTAACATGTACAATGTTATCTAACCACGTGAGGTATTATTCTTCTTTTACAAAGTTTGCGTCTATTAATTTCTTCACCTCAGCGATGAATTGTTGTTCTATATTGTTGTTCTATTTCGAGGCGTGTTGTTCTATTTCGAGGCGCATTCTCCTGAGAGCTTGTTTTACTAGGGTTGTATTCTTGGAGTTTATGAACTGCAACCCTGCAACCTCTGCTGACAATCCTGGCATTTCATCATATCTCCATGTGAAACAATCTTTCAATTTTGTTAACAGTTTGATCAATTATGAAGATTCTTCGTCATTGAGTAGAGAACTTATAAATATATGCTAGAGTTGTTCTTCAGTCTTGAGGTTAATCTCTTTCAATTCATCAATGGTAGATTTAATTTCCACAATTCATCAATGGTAGATTTAATTTCCACCACAAATTCTGGGGGATCATCTTCTATATTTGATCAGTAGAGTCATCCTCTATATCAAGGCAATTCTCCTCTGACTCACCAGTAACAATCATGCAAAATTCAGAATCATCGACTTGTCCAACTGTACCAAATCCGAGTCCTTCTTTTGAATTTAGAGTTAGACTTTTAACATTCCATAATTTTTCAAAAAGTTGAAATTTATCTTTTGGCATTTTTTTCGTAAGTATCCCTGTTGAATGAACTTTTGAACACAAGGTGATAAGTAACCAAAAGGCAATTCAATTAATTCATTAGGATCATCATTCAAATTTACATGTTTTTCAAGCTCAATAGAGGTAGAAGCACAGTAAAATTTGATCGACTTTGTACCAACACTACGAACTTCCTTGACCTCTAAGCTTTCCATCTTTTGAGGGATAATCAGAGTAAGGCTCATAGCATTCACATAGTGGTTTATCCGATCATACATTTTTTCATATTCATTTTTCTCTGTATCTTTTAGGGATCTCTCTCTCGTATAGAGGTTTATTCCTTTTTATCATCATTATCTCGCGCAAAATTGACCCATGGCACAACGCTCATTCACTGTCTTCATCACCAATATTGATAGTTGTCCTAGTCTGTTCAATGATTAAGTTGATTCTTCCCCGTCCTCATCTTTAGCCTCGACCTCGGGTGCGCGAACTAAAAGAACCTTCACTAACTTGTTGTAAGAGAGTGGTGGAGGATCGCTGAAGCGGAGTTGAATGGCTTCCTCTTTGTAATTCTTCTTAATTCTTCTGAATCTTCATCTTTGTTTGTGATAACTTCACTAGAGAAGATAGTATTCCTTGGAGGCTCATAGTAGGCAACATCTTTATGGATACCAACTTCATGCACTAAAAATGGTTGTTTGTTTCCTTTGATGCAATTTTCTTGACCATCTTTGCAGTATTTGATGCACTGGTGTAGAGATGATGGAACCATATTGTGTTCATGAATCCATGGTCAACCCAGCAGAGCGTTAAAAGAGGTCTCAGCATCGATGATATGAGATTTAGCAGTTGTCACGAGTTCTCCAACCTTCATAAGTAATGTAATTGATCCAAGGGCTCTTTCTCCCTTTTGGTTGAATCCTCTTAACATCATTTTATCGGCCGTAAGTTCTTGCGCTTCAATATCTAACTAAGCCAACGTTCATAGGCTTATCAAGTTATGAGATGCTCTAAAATCTACTAAAACTCTGGACAACACAAATTTTCAGATGTTGACGGAGATGTAGAGTGGACGGTTGTGGTCGGCGGTACCGAGTATCAAGTCGTCATCTCTGAAGGTTACCCCAGGCTGTTCTTTCAACAAACAAACTTCATCTTAGGATGTACAGGCCAACTGAGCCAAGAAAATTTCTGGGTCAAGCAAAGCTGTAACTAGAGACTCTCTCATCTCCTTTGATAGGATCAGAGCGTCATAGATGCTTAATCGGGTCGGAAACTTCCTAAGATGAGCTAGCACTTTGTAGTCTATTTTATATGATCCTCCAATTTTATCTTGAACATGTAGTTCTTCCACTGGTGGAGGTGGTGGTATCTCCTCTCAAGTCATTATCTACTTTCCTTTGTCTGTTGGAGCTGTTCTTGGTGGTAACCCTTTTTCGCTCCTTAAGTTAACTTCTGCGATTTCTTCTTCTTGAGATATTAATATTGAATCTTCTTGTGTTTCCTCCTCTTTGTTGAAAAGATCTAGGTTGATGGTAAGTGGTGTACCATGATGCTCGAGAATTGGCTCCTCGCTATCGATGTTGTCGTAAATGGTGTCATTGATGTCTTCTTTGGACTTGACAATGAGTTCACCAGACTTAAGTACGATTTGAGGATCATTTTAGGGATGAGATTGAAGCTATATTGGCCAAAATCAACTACCTTATCACCAGAAAAAGTTAAAATGTAGCTGAAATCACAATCATTATATTCATAAGGCCCAGAGGGACAAAAAGATACTCGTACAAAGTCAAGGGTTCGAGGATTTTCTTCACCGACTTCAAGAAGACAACAAATATAGTAGAGGTAGCCCTTATCTTAGCCCTGTGCTATCAATCTGTGCAGTGACGGTTTTGTTCTTCTTCTTTATCCTTGATGATGATGGCTCTCTTGACGAACCCTTCATCTCAGGATTAATATGTTGAGGACTCTGAATGGAGGCTTATCTTGATGCAGACTTGATCTTATTCAGTATTTTATTGAATGATCTGCTCCATACCTCATCCCATCCTCCTTTAGTATTTGTAGAAGATTGTTTCAATGAATCCTATATTTGATTGAGGACCCTTTTGAGTTCGTCCCAAGTTGTATTCCATCCATCTGTTCCAGTATACAAATATATTGGGGAGATTGGCTTGGCCAAAATCATATTTATGGAACCTTTTTCCGGTTCTCTTAAATATTCTTTCAAGATCGTTATGTTCCCTTGTTTAAGGTTCCTCTCGAGCCAGTCCTTAAAGATGAAGCATTCTTCTATAGTGTGCCCAAGCAACCGGTGCTATGGGAAATAATAATTTGCTTCATTCT
Source organism: Phalaenopsis equestris (assembly GCF_001263595.1). Lineage (NCBI taxonomy): Eukaryota > Viridiplantae > Streptophyta > Magnoliopsida > Asparagales > Orchidaceae > Phalaenopsis > Phalaenopsis equestris. The sequence goes on from NW_018221772.1 coordinate 130,627, forward strand.
TCCTATCCACCTCTTCGGGCTTCTTCAGGTCTTGTAGTCTGAACTCTGGCTTCTTCATCAGACTTTTGAGTATTTTACGTATGGCTTCATCTTTGAAAGAATGCACCATTTTACGTCGTTTTGACAGGGACATTTTCTTATCCCCTGTTCAAGGTGATCCTTCTTGAGGGGGTCGCTGGTTGGATTGACTACTCTGTTTCTAAGCATACTGCGATGAAGACTGGCAAGGAACTTCTGCATATATCTTCATCGGTTGTTTCCCTTTGTCAATTGCCTCTACTAATCCTAATTTATTTTCAAATACTCTTGTTACCTTAGCCTTTTTGTGTGACTCCATGTGCTTGATTTCTTCCTGCAGACTGCTGGCTGCTGGCTTTATTGAGTAGCTTCTCAAAGGACTTAATGGTGAGTCCCTTGAGCATTTGAGCATGAAAGCTACTGGCCCATGTATGCTCTTGAGTAGAATCTCAATCGCATGATGTTCATGTAGCTGAGCATTTCATGTTAAAATGTAGTCTACCAAACTGCTGGAAGAGTAAATGATGTCTACCAAGGTTTCGCTATGCTTTTACTTTTCCATCATGAGCTTTCCAATAGACACATGATGTTGCGCTCTGGTGAATCTTTTCACAAATAATCGTTCCAACTCAAAAATATCTTAACTGACTCATTGGGCAGATCAGTGTACCAATCGAAAGCAATCCCCGATAAGCTGCTGACAAACTGCTGGAAGAGTAAAGCTTCACTATTTCTCGTGTTGCCACATCTGGCTCGAAAATGTGCTATATGCTGCCTGGGATTTCTAGTCCCATCAAATATCTTGAAATTTGGGGCCACAAACCCCTTGGGGAAAGGCATGGCATCGAATTCCTCTGGGTAAGGTCTACCTTTTAAAATTAATGCATCACCCTTAGATTTGGTTAAGGCATCCCGCACTTGATCAACCATTTGCTGGAACTCTTTCTCTAGCATGGCTCTTGATGGCAAATCCTTTCTATGTTGCTCGTCTCTGTTTGCTGAAGCAACCTCTCTTCTTTCATCTGTGATGTGTATGATCTCCGGCTGATTGATCTCTGGAGAAGCCAATTGTGGCGCTTGTGATTTCCCTTGAATAGCAGGCATGGTAGTCAAGGCTGTGACCATTTCTTCTATTCTTTTCCTTAGTAGACTAACTTGCTCATCCCTTAGGAGGATGGCTCTATGCAGCTCATCTACGACATTCTCTTTGGTGTGAGGTTGAGCCTCGTGTGCAGATGTGGTGGCTCTGGGTTCAATTACATTGACCACCATGAAATCTTCCTCCAGGTAATGATTGTAATCAAAATTTTCCTCATTGCTATTGACAAAAAATCCGTGTTCCCGAGCCAACTTGGAAATCTCGATCCTGAGTTTCTAAACTTTCTCTTCAATGGCTCTGGTTTCAATTACATTGACATCCATGAAATCTTCCTCCAGGTAATGATTGTAATCAAAATTTTCCTCATTGCTATTGACAAAAAATCCGTGTTCCCGAGCCAACTTGGAAATCTCGATCCTGAGTTTCTAAACTTTCTCTTCAATTATCAATTCTTTGATCACTTTAAGATCTGGAGGACCTGATGGACCTCCTCTTCTTATTCCTTCATCTCACTGGCTATTGTAATGATGATGTCAGATATTTCAGACCCTGGCTTCATTCCATGTTCTTATCCCGTGGGCTTATCGGACTGTATCGGTGCAGCAATCTTGGGTACCCATACCTTTTTATTTTTCGATGATGATGTCCCAGGACGGTGTGTCTTAGTTGAAATATCAGTACGTCAAGGGAAAGTACGCTCCCCGTGGTGTAGACCGGCTACAGTGCCAGGTAATCGTCTTGTCTTTGCCTCTGAGATTGTAGGAATATCTCTATAATGGGTGATGGGTAAGATCTTTGGACCCAGTCTTGACTTAACCGTTCGATGGCCTGCGGTCCTGGTGGCGGTATAATCAGTAGTAATTACTGTGGTATCACCTCTATTCCCTAAATGACATCAAATGGGGATACGGGTAAGTAACATTTCATTTGACTTGCAAAACTGTCTGGCAGACTTAACGTCCTTGAAAATTTTCTTCTTCATACAAGGGGAAATTGCATGTCCCCACTCGTTTAAGTAACTCGCTAACTAAACATCCCTCTTTGGCAGCTACCCTCTTAAAAACTGCACTGACTCGGGTGATAGGAGTGAACTTCTTTCTCTCCTCACCATGTTCATGAAGTGGTTGTAATGCGGTGGTGATTTTTTGTATACTCTCATATCCATTGGTATCTGTCAGAGGATGGAATCTATTCCCTCATAGGAGTGGATAAATTTCTGGTAACACTTCTTCATCATGATGAGGCTCCTCAACGGGTGTCTCCTTGGGAGCCTGGGCTTTGATGTCCCTCTGAACTCTTCTGTTACGGTTCCTCTTTTGAGTTCGGGTCAGCGGTACAGTCCTTGAACTTGACTTGATTTCAAACACCGGTGGTGGGACAGTTAATCCCTCAGTCAGATCCTCAATAATTGCTACTTCTTTCCCCTTAGCAACATCGAGGATAGCAGGTTTGGCGGGTGCCATGACGACAATAATTTTAGACTTCTTGTAGGCAAAAAAGTCTTAAAGGTATTTTAGGATGAACTCTGCAGACGGTTCCTGTATTTCCAGTGCGGTAATCTTCATTACGATAAATGGGGCTTTCTTGAGGATGACCTTGAGATCTTCAAATTTGGCTCCAAATTTGATGGTAGGAGTGAGGTTGCAGGCTTCGTGGCTTGTTGGCAGGTTGCAAGAAAAGGTCATCATTTGGTAGGCCATTGTAGCAGGCTTGAAAACAGAAAGTTTTGGGGTTAGCTATATGGCCAAAACCTCGTAATTTTTAGTGGAAGCACTGAAAGTAGAAATTGATCTGTAAACCAGGCAGGTCTTAATTTATGGGTATTTTTAAAATTTTGTTTGAGAAAAACTAAAAGGTGGAAAATTTAATTAATATAGGAAAATTTTAAAGTGCGCGTAGCACAACACGATTTGGTTTAATTTGCAGAATAACAAGTCAAAATTGGAAGGGAGATGTGAAGTGTTTAGAACCCAGTGCGGGACCTATTGACAAACAAATAATCAAATAATGCCCAGGTGGAACTAGTCCATCGACACACCTATTGGGGGTCCGACCCCACATGGAAATTTAAAGAGTCCTTAATGGCCTCCTGAACCCCTCTATTCAAAGATGGTTGAACAGATAGTCCTAAAATCCATGGAGTTGGTTGTACCTTTCCAAGGCAAAAATGGGTAAAGTATGCCAACGAAAGAAGGGTAACTTGGTCCAAGAGGGACACTTGGTCCAAGAGGGACATGAGAGGGACATGGACACATTACCGATGTGTGAAGATAATATTTCTTCATTTGAATGAAGAGAAAAGCTTGTCCTCATCAGAGTCGCCAGAAGCTGTCGACGATATTTTGTGTTGGAGGGAGTTGCCCGTATGAAGCTGTCGATCACCGAAATCGAAATACCTTTGCACGGTTCGGAAAGATGTTTTAACTTACAATTATATTTAGTTTTTAAAAAATATTAAATCAAAATGACCCCATATTTTTCATAGTTTAAATGAAAGAGCACTATAACTCAAATCCTGTATCTATCCTAAGATAAACACAAGACTTGAGGATGAGGCTCAATCAAATAAATAAAGGAACATATGTTGTCCGTTTGGTCTACGATACCTTTATATTTGCTGACAAGTTCTCCTACTAAATATAAGGAATTAAATAGAGTTTATATTAAGCTGGGTTTAGACATGCTTCCTATAAGGGCAAGCCCCTATAGTTAATTACATCTTTAAATGACCAAAGTCATTTAAGAAAATTCTCGATAAAAATCAAGAAGTATTATCTTCAAGGAATTCCAAAGGGTAGGACTTTTCAATGAGATCGGACTAGGAGGTGTGAAAGGGGATTGTCTCAAATTTGGAATATTTTATTAGGGAGTCCAAAGGAGGAAGAACTAGGGGAGATCATGAACCCAGAGGAGAACCTCAGTGACTTCCCAAGCTATCCTAATGTTTGGCTTTAGTTTTGAGAAGAAATATTTAGGTGTTTCATCCTGCCAATTTTATTAGTTAGGGCTTACATTTATGTGAAACAATCACACAATTAGCCTAGAAGATGTGAGGATTTAGGTCATGACAAATGTTAACCTCGAAATTCTAAGATGAGTTAGGGCTTATATTGTATAGTAGGGCTATACAAAAGGCTTCAAGATAAGGTAAGGATTTATGTTGCATAAGCAAACAAACTCAAAGTCTTTGTTGTTTATATCTAAGGAAGGAAGATAGGTTTAACTAGGGGAGACATATTTGCTGTTGAAGATGGTTGTGCTTCTCACAATGCCAGCTCCAAGCTCCTTGCTGTGATAAGTTTAAGTTTTCTAGTGTGTCAAGTCATGATGTCAAATCAGGTGACCTTATGGACCTTATGGTTGAAGTTCTTGTCCCTATGGTTGTAGTTCTTTAAATGTTATGGGGCATGTTTAAGTTGATTAGAGCGACACCAGTTAGGATCCTACGGCTCCCTCGTTCCAGGACCACTATTTTCTATTGGATTCACTTAGTCCAAATGAAATTACTAAACTCAACTTAAAGAGTTCCATAAGAGTTCCATAATTTCATTCCATAATTTCATTTAGACCGTGGGAAGCCCGTTAGCAACTGTAGGTTACCTCATCCAAGGAATTCCCGATCATCTGATAGAGACGTCTTAATTTAGTTGAAGTTGTAGTTTTGTGTGATGTTTGTGATTAAATTTTGAGTTGTTTTATATTTTGAATGTTGTGACGGTTAATTTTATCTTGATTGAATTTAGTTTTAGTTTTGGTTTTGATTTTGGTTTTGGTTCTGGTTTTGTGGCTAGCTTGATAGTTTTTGTTTTCATGTAGGGTGACATTGTTGTTTAGCATGCAAGTTTTGCAGGTATAAAAATATAGTATGAAAGTATAAGAAAGACAATGCTGAAAATTGTAAAAAGCATACCTGGCGAGTCTTCTCGTTCCACCACCTGAAACTAAAAATGCATGTGAAGGCAGTTCATATGAAACTGGGGAATAAAATTTTGACGACTTACCTAACCCTAGGTCATGCCTTGGTGGATCCTTAGGAGTTTAATTAAAAATAATTTTGTCAAGCAAAACATATTAAGTTTAGTAGAGGTTCGAGGTATCCAACAGATCTAGAGAAAGAAGCAGGTTCATGCTACTCTCTCTCTCTGCCTGGTGGAAAAATCCCGAGTTCTTTTAAACTTATTATATTACTTAATAATTCATCATATGAACACCTTAATGCTTAATGAACATTAATGTCTCAATTACCCCTAAGAGTAAGGTAATTATCATTTGTAATTTAATTTTGAAGATTATGTGGGTGAAGACCCTTAAAGAGGCAAGTTAGTTTTGTTGGAACACTTAGCCAAGTTTTGGTCCTAATTGGGCTCGTAGTGTTTGAAAGATGTTTGAATTTTAATTGTGTTTGTTTTTCTAATCCTCATTTATTCAGTCTTGATTTAACTTAGATTACTAATAAGCCCTTAAGACCTAAGTGAGTGTCTTAATTAGTTTTGAAAAGGTTAAGCTTTAGGAGTTCATGATTCATTATTTGAATTTAATTTGAAAATCAAATAGGGGTATTAAATTGATTAATTATTAAATTCAAAAGTCATACCCCTAAGTCCTAGGTTCATTTTATTTTAATAAATTTCCAAATTTTAATAATCTAGAATTTTATTAACTTATCCTTTTAATTAAGAAAGTGAGGTCGGTTTCTACCAATTAACCCCTTATGTTTCAAATATCCAAAAAAACCGATTAAGATCAGAGGTTACCCATTTCACTCCTTGAATTAAGCCTAAATGTTAATTAAGGTTAAATTTCCAAAATTACACATTTGCCCCTAAGGCTCTAACACTTCATAATTTGTCAAATTCAATTCAAATGATTTTAAAATTTTTATTCTACCTACCTCATTCATTCTACCTCATTCATGGGCCAATTAAGACATCAGAGGAGAAATGTGACTTTTCAAAATTTAATGTAATTTATATAATTAATTTCATGCAAAAATGGCATTTTTCAAAGAAAATTTGCTAACTTGACCAAGATAAAGCCTAATCACTTGAAATTTTTACTGGAGATAGACCTAGACCAAAGAAAACTTTGGACTAAATTTTGATGATTATTTTAATTTTATTAGAATTATTAGAATTATTTTATGTTTTGGGGTATTTATTACATATAAAATATTTTAAATGGGGAAAATTAAGTTTTATAATTTTGAAAAATCTTTCGAAGGTCAGAGAACACAAAGAAGAAAAAATTATATTTTTTTGAGTTTTATTGCATTTATTGGAATTATTTTAGTGAAAATCTTTTTTTAGCTTTTAAAAAATATTTTTAAGCTTGAAAATACAATATCTTTATTTTAGAAAATCAGGAAAAATATCTCAATTGTTCTTCCGTGCTCAGGAAGCAATTTAGGCTTAGAAAGTAATTTAGAACATTTTCATGAATTTTACAATTTAGAACATTTCCATGAATTTTATTATTTTTTTGAATTTTTATAGATTTTTAATTATTTTAAAAATTCAAAATGGGCTAAAAAATCAAGTTTTTATTTTAAACACCATTTTATTTTTAGAAAATACCCTTGATTAGGAAATACCCTTGATCATACAGAACTCAAAAAACAAATTTTTGTACATTTTTGAATTATATTTTGATTTTTAAAAAATCATTTAAGTGCTAAAATGGTATTTATCTTTAAAAATCAACTTAGGCCATCCAATGAACTCAAAATGCTTTGATATTTTTAAAAAATAGTGGAAATTAAATATCAAATCATTTTGTATTTTGCATTTTTCAAAATTAATTATCATAGTGGTTTAAGGTTTGTAAAGATTAGGTGTATTTTGAATGACTTGGCTCATGAAAAATTTTCTTAAAGGTTCTATGGTCATCATAAACCTTCAAAAATTTTCTTGGATTTTTGTAAGAAACATGCTAATTTTCATGATTAATTTAAGCAAATAATGCACATAAACTTGAAAAATATGACCGTCTGTCTAGGGACCTCTTCCGACTTTAGAAAAATTAGGGAATGTTCCTTTTTATAGAGGCTACAACATGCCAAAAATTCAAGCTATGATGAAATGCCTATATGCATGGTGAATCAAAACATTCCTAACCCTAATGGATTTTTAAAAAAATCAAACATGCATCAAATGGATATAAAATTTAATCTAAATTATTTCGCTATGTTCACTGAGCAAGAGGGTATTTTTATTTTATTTTTGTGATTTTTCTACACCAAGATATTGATTTTTGAAGTTAAGGGTCATTTGGTCATTTTCTGAATTATTGGTCATTTTCTGAATTATTTAAATCCCTATTTATCTTTTTAAACGCGTGACACCACATCAACCTACGGAGGCTCGAAAGCTCCAAGCGGCGCGCTCCCATTTGACACCGCCGTCCACCTCAGCACTGACTATGCCCGTGGTTTATGTTCAAAAGAGCTGTCCGGCTTGATCTCGACCATCCATCCAATACATGCCCGATTGAACGACGGCTCTGTTATCGTCCCCCCGTAGCCTAGCCTGAGAACCGTTCATCTTCTAAGCTTAATATATCCCTCATTACTTAACCAAATTAAATGAAATGTTTTTTAAAATGCTCGTCTAGACTAGAGGAACATATCCATATAATCATCTCAAAACAAATGGAGAGTTCAAATAGTCTTGGGAGGAGGAGAAGTTTTATACTTTGGCTCTGATAAGTGAAGCTTCAATCAAAGATTATTGGCATGTTTGTTGGGGTCCAAGGAGGATAGGAATTGAACCTCTGGTCTTGGTGAAATGCCTAGACCTAAATTTGACCAAGGCCGATTTCAGGTGTTGGTCTAGAGCTATGATCGAGGCAATTTCAGAGGGTAATTTGATGGGGCTTTGTCTTTCCTTGCTATTGTGAAGGTGTGGGCACAAGTAATTGGAGTTTGGTGGAGGTTTAAGGGATGTCCTGTTTCTGCCCTAATTTTTAAGCTCAAAATTCGGGTTACACAGGGGGAATCGGGGCAATGGAGTGATTGAAATGAGCTGTGGAGGTCTCAAGGAATCTCAAGGAGTGATTTAGAGGTCTATATCTGAGAAAATTTCAACACACCTTCCATGGCCATGGAGGTGAGGTTTTATAATAATGGCTATGGCTAAGGGGTGGCTCTTGGGGCCAATGTTTGGGTGCATTGTGATGCTTGGGTGGAGGGCTAAGGAGCTCTATCATTTGATTTGAGTGAGGTGGCCTCTGGGTTTGATTTGGGCGAAATTCAAGAGGGGTGGCCCTTGATTTTGGCTTTTTTGGTGACTTTGGTCCCATGGTAGGGGGAGGTGGCTAGGAGCTCAGGGAACCTAGGGGAATATGTCACAGCAATTTAATGGGCTTGGGTTTAGTTTTGGCAAAAATATCTTAAGCCTAAGCTCTTAAGCCTAAGCTTTGGCAAAAATATCTTAAGCCTAAGCAAATATGAAAAACATATCCCTTAATTTAGGGGACCTTTGGTCTTGGTTTTAGTTTAGTTGGTTTTAAGAGGTATAGGCTGGCCACTAGGGTCCAACTAATGGCTGTGGAGTCATTAATTTGGTGACTTTGTGGTAGTTATGCCATCTTTAGTTCATGGGTTTAATGTGGGTTCAAGTGATCAAAGCTTGGGTTTGGGCTAGGCTGACCCTGTCTGACCATGTCTATTGTTCCTATTGATTGATCAATATTATATAGATGATTATTATGAAGATTTTTGGTGAAGAATTGAAATGATTGTGAGTTCAATTGGAGGGTCAATTTGACGGATTTTTGAAATTTGGTCAATTTGGGCATGTTGGACTAGACGGGCATGTTGGCAATTTGGGCATGTTGGACTAGACATGGGTCTAGGTTGGGCTCGCCTAGGGATAAGTTTGAATTAAATGGTTCAAATGATCAAGGGAGATGTTGTGGAGATTTTTATAAAGGAATAGAGTGGAAACTTTGGGGCTAAGGCCATCAATCTGGTGAGATTTTGAGACATGGCTAATTTGGGGCAAATTTGGGACTTTTTGGACTTAGGTTGAGATCAAATGAAATTGAGGCTTCACCAAGGCCAATTGAAGGCCAAGTTTAATGTATTAGAATAATATGATTAATGTTTAGTTAATCATTTGGACTTAGGTTTAACATCGTTAGCAACCTAAGGCCAAGTTTAACATTTAGACCCAACAGTCCTAAGGGTGACTCATCTTGAGTTCCCCCATAATGACCCCACCTACTATGTGCTAGAGGTTATGAACAATAAGTTGAACTTTAAGTTGAGTAAAGAGGAGTGTAGAATTTCTAATGGTGAGGTTTTTCTTTTCTAATTTTCTAAGAATAGTCAATAGGAAAGTCCTATGGCTAGACCTTAGGCTACAAAAGCGAAAAAACTAAACCTCAACCAAAAGTGAGGTCAACACATTCCAAACACTCCCAAAACCAATCTTGACCACTCATGAAGTCCAATTTGACCAATTTTGACCAAAATCACAATTTTTCCCTTTAAGGCCCAATTACCCTAGATCCATCCCAATTTCACCAAATTGCTTTCAAATTTCCCAATTTCCACCAATTAACTTTCAAACTTCCCAATTTTAAATATAAACCAAATTTTATCATGTATAAACCAAATTTAAATCAACTTCTAGCCCAATTGAGTCCAATTTCAAACTTAAATTCCAAACCTATCCAACTTCCTCAATTTTGGATTCTAAACTCTTTATGAGATTTACCCACACCAAATTGAACTCTCAATTGGCCCTTTCCTAACCTTAAACCTACTCCAAACTCAATACAAACTAAAACCCCCACATTTGCCTCAAAATCCAAATTCCATCAAATTGAACATTATGGTCCCTCAATCTTCAATTCAATTGACTTCTAAAGGCTTTGTGATTTTTTTCCTATGTCAAATTGACCATTCAATTGGGCCAAGTCCAAGATTTAGCTGAGCCTAAATCCAAATTCAAGCCAACTCATGCATTTTGAACCCATGCCATGATCCCACTTGGAGCCATTTAGTTTATGCCATCTTGGACCACCTTAACGGCCAATTGCATCCTATAAACCAACCTGGATGCTCTTAGCCCACCTTAGAGGTTTCATGGACCAAAGGTCCCATGATTTGGTGGATTCCATCACATTTTTGGCAAAGTGACACATGATTGAGCTCATTAGATTGAACCTCCATCCTACTCACCATTAAACCATACTTTTGGTTCCTTGAGCCATCTAGCCACCTCCCCTGGCCTGGATGGCTAACCTAGTGGCCGGAAAACAAAAAAATTAGAGAGCCTCCCCTGTGGTTTGAACCCCATTGAACCAATCTTATGTGGCTAGGCCTAATTGGTCATTGACGATTTTCAAACCTCCACCTAACCTTTCTTTTGCAACCACTGGCTAGCCAAATTGGCCACACCTTCTTCCTCTATTTAAACTTCCCCCTTCACGACCAAGTAGAGATTGTTATCATTTGCTTGAGAAAAGGCCTCTAAATTATTCATAGAGCTTTCTTGAGCATTCTTAAGATCAATTCAACCACAAAAGTCTCACCTCTTGCGCAAAGGTATAATCTACTAACCCTAATTTTGGCCTTGGTTTCTTTGATCGTGAAATGAACTTGTATTTCGTACAATTGTAACCACATAGATATGTTAACCTTGAGTAGATGAAACTATAGGAACAAATCCAATGTGATTTGATTTAGTATCAAGCAAAATCTTAGGTTTAGAAGTTGGACGGATCTTGGGTTAGGTTAGTTGGGGATGAAGACTAGAGACCGTCCGATCAGATGTGTATTAAATAGACGACTCAGATTGCGTTGGATGGAAGATGCGTTCGTGAACCGTGGGCCACGTGGCAAGCCTAGGTGGAAAGCGCAACACATGAAAGCACGTCTTGTTGGGCTTCAGAGCTGTCTATGATGTGTTGGCTGCCACGTGGATAAGTAGATAAATATTATAATTTTTATTTAAATTAATTCAAAAAACTTCAAAAATTCATAATTAGGTGTAGAAAAATCTTAAAAAAAATAAAAATACTCTCATGCTCAGTGAACAGAGAAGAATAATGTGGAATAAAAGTAAAATTATTTGACATATCTCTGATTTTTAATTAATTAAATACTCACTATACTTTTTTAATTTTAATTAAGTAAATATTAATCACCATGACTTGAAACTTTAGGGGTTGATTCCTCATGATAATGAGGATGTCTCCTGATTTTTCCAATGTCAGAGGGCACCTCTAGCTCTAAAAACCCTAATTTTCAAGTCTATTGGCCTAACTTTGATTAAATTAATTTTATGAAATAAAATATTAATAAAAAAAGTTGAGGTTTATTTTTGTAAGTTCTCGAGTACTCTAGAAAAATATAAAATGTATTTAAATGATTGTGCATAACTTTCTGGCTAATTGTGTCTAAAATTTATAAAAAAATAAATAAATATAATATTACTAAAAATTTAACAAAATTATTTTGAAACTGCAAATGTTAGTCATTTGAACATTTTGTAAAAATTTGAAGTCCATTTGAGGTATATTTAATGCTAGAGTTGTTTTTTTCAAATTAAATGACACTTTTGCATTAAAATAATTATGATAATTAAACTATAATTAGGAAAATTATGAAAAAAGGTTTTTTGAGCTTTTTGTGATCAGGGGCACTTAGGAAAAATAAAATTTATTTTAAAATAAATAGTTTATTTTTTAGCTATTTTTTAAATTAAAAATAATTAAAAATTGTAAAAATATAAAAATATCCAAAAGTATTCCTAATAGTTCCCTGATCACTTGGGACACTTTAAAATGTTTTTCAAAATTTTTTATAATTTAGTTATGTATTTTTAAATGCAAAAAGTGTATTTTTTAATTTTCTATTAAAATAATTATGATGAATAAAATAAAAATCATAAAAATAAAAAGTTTGTTTCCTTGAGTTTCTTGAACTTAGTAAGATTTAAGAAAAATATAAAAAGTTATTTTTAGAATTAAATTATATTTATATTTAATTAATCACTAAAATCAATAAATAATTATAATAATTAAAATATAATTTGAAAAATCATGAAATTTTGTCCAAGTGGTCCTTTGATCTAGGTGAACCTTCAAGAATTTTACAATGAACAGAAAATTTACTTTGATTAGTTAAATAAAATCAGCATTTAAAATCCTATTTCTAAGCTAAGATAATTATATAAATTTAAAAAAAATTAGAAAATCATAATTTCTCCTCCGATATTTTAATTGACCCATAAATGGGGTAGCATAATAATTTCAAACTCATTTTAGTTCAATTTAATGAGTTATAAAGTGGAGAGGCCCTAGGGGTAAACTTGTAATTTTGAGATTTAGATACTCTAATTAAATTTTAAGTTAACCAAAGGGGCAAATGAGTAATTTTTATCATAATAAACCTTTTTGGATGTTTGAAACATAATGAGTTACGAGGTAGAAACTAATTTGCCACCTTTTCATGATAAGGGTAAAATTGTAGTTTTGTAAATTATTGTGACTCGGAGGCTATCTTAATTGGATGATCCTAAGGTAGTGGGCTTAAGTAAGGAAGATGATAATCCACTGATTTGAAGCCCCTAATTGGTGATAAGCATGATTTTATTGAGGATTGAATTCCATTTCATTTAAACATTTTGATTATTATATATTTATCCTGCAAATTGAATTTAAGGGCTTAGTAGTAAACTATGTCTAATATTTGGACCTGTTTAATGAGGATTAGAAAAGAAGAGTATGATTAACTAATGAACACTTTTAAATGCTATAAGTCAGACTTTAATCTGAGGTATAAAATCCTTAATGACTTTGAGCTTGTCCTTCTAGGCATCTACTCACACAATTCTTAAATGAAGCATCAAGTGAATATTTGAATTACCACATTCTTGGGGTAGTTAAAATATTGAGGTTTATTGAGCAATAGGTTAGTTTAATCCACTAAAACATAATTTAATTTTGGATGATTAACTGAATAATATAATAAGTTTAAATGAACTCAAAATGGTTTAAAAGGGTTTAAAAGCTGTTTTGGGTTATCCTCCCGAACACTTTTATGATCTTTTTGATATTCTGAAGGACAATTGAACTTATTATACTTTACTCTAGAAAATCATCAATTAACACTTTAGGGACCCACCAAGTTATGCCTTGGGACCCGATAATTCACCTAAATCAATAAAAATACCCTACGCCACTTATCATATATTAATTGACTCAATGCTCAAGGATTTAAGTTATTTGAATCCTTGTGAGCAACTAGGACTATTTTTTTTGCCATATATGGATCATCGGGCTTGTGTAAGTCTGAGGTCTAGGTGGCTAGAGCGATGATGATAACACTAATTTGTGCTGAAACGAGGGATGCAGTGTGGGATTTTAGAATGATATCTCCTACCCAAGGACCTTTAATAAAAGGAGAGTATTATGACCGATGATACTATTTGAAGACTCTTGAGAAAATGATTTCCTTCGACACTCTTATGTTGTTTGTAGTTCTAGCTCAATTAGATTGATTAAAATGTGTACTGCACCACTATACAAAATGTTGTAAATAAAAATCTCTTTTGCATGATGAAGTAAATTTTATATGCATCAAAATTAAATTTAAAAATGAAAATTTATAAAGGTCCACAGTTAATCACTTGGATTGAGGTTAGGATTTCCCTCTGTAGATTATCAAGTTGGTAGCTCTCACTTAAGGTTGTAAAGCACACAGTCCAGCTCTAAGCCCCCACCTTTACTAATGTCTTACATCCAGTCGTGGTCTTTAATATGTGACTACAGGTTTTCTTTTCACTCGGGTTTTGTTATGACTCAGTTTCTATGTTTTCCATACCAAATTCCTTTGTTTACTTTTTGTCATTTATTTAATTCATGTAAATATATTCTGTTTTATGATACTAACCATGCAGCGGGAGTAGCGAGAAGTTGACAGGTACGCATTTTTTATTTATGTACTGCAATTTTATTTCTTTACTTTATAACATTTTTTCTACTTGCATTTATTTACTTTATATGCAAAATGCAAAACCATTTTTCAAAATTAAACAACATTTTCAAAACAAAACAACAAAAAAAAAACAAATTCCATAATACATCCTCTTGAATTTACGGGAGTCCCTCAGATGAGGCAACCCACGGTTGCTAACGAGATCTCTCCAGTCTAAATGATCCTAACAAATAATTTAGACTGAGTAAATTTAAGAGAAAATAGTGGTATCAGAATGAGAGAAACATAGGATCCAAATCGGTGTTGCTCTAAACACATCTAGTAAAACCTTTTGAACCTTTAGACTTTATGACTGCTACTTTGACAAAGAACTTGGAGCTAACTTTGTGGGTATCATGACAAACATGTACAGAAGAATAAATTCAAGAGAGCACATGGATCTACAATAGTAAATCTTTCCTTAGAATTAAATAATAAGACATAAAACATCGAGGTAGCTTGTCTAGTACGACATAAAACCTCACTTTATCATTAGGAATTTGCACAATCATGTTGTGCAATTTAAGCTCTAACTTGCCTTAGGCTCTTAAGTTGTTGTTCATTACGACATAAAATCCTCCTATCTTTCTGGCTATTTGTATGATTGTGTGATGCAAATGTAAGCCCTAATTAATAATAATTTACAGGATAAAACATTCAATAATTTTCTTCTCAAAATTGAAGCCAAACCATATGATAGCTTGGAGAGTCATTGACGTTCTCCTCAGGATCTGTGACAACCCCTAATTTTCTCTCTTTGGATTCCACAACAATGTTCCAAATCTGAGCATTTCCTATTTGACAATCCTTGGTCCGATCTTTGAAAGCCCTATCCTATGAGATTCTTAGAGACAACATTTCCTGATCTAAATCAAGATTTTTCTTAGGTGCATTCGGTTTTCAAAGACTTCATTGACTATAGGGGTTTGCCCTTATATGATACTTTAATAACCCAACCTAAAATAAACTCTGTCTAATCTTTCATAGTAGATATGGGAAATTTATTGGTCAAAATAAATGGTTTTGCAGACTAAAACGGATGTCATAGATTTTTTAGTTTATTTAATTAAGCCTCATGAGTGAGTAATATATCTATTCCTCAGAATAGATGTATCACTTACGGTGTTGTGTTTGTTTATTTAAACTATTGCATATATGCGATCAGTTCAGTTTCGTATTTTCAAAATTTAAAACATTATTTTCCAAAATTAATATATATAT
>NW_018221772.1:147428-148845 GCF_001263595.1 Phalaenopsis equestris
GCCAAATAACTACAAAGGATAAGGAAATAGAGATCCAACCAGAGGTTGAGTCAATGGAGGAAGTGTTTACCTCCCCACCTCTCAAAAATGTTATGAATCCAGTGGTGGATCCAGTGGTGGAACCCCCTTGTCAGAAACTAGTAGAAGACATGAATAAAGAGCTGGATTCAGAGTGGAAAATTTAGAAAGCTAAGAAGAAAAATAATTATAAACTAGAAGGACAAGACATTGGGAAAGGCAAGGAGCTTCAGAGTTTGGAGGTACATGCTAATCAGATAAGAATGGGTTCAAACAAGTATAGAGGGAGGACTAGGTCCAGGTCCCAACCTTACTCTTCTCCCCCTTCCCCATGATTAACCTGTTGTGTTGGAATATTAGGGGGATTGCCCACCCCCTATCTCTGAAAAGACTCAAATATCTGAATAAGAAGTACAAACTTTGGTGTATTGCCATTTTGGAACATATGGTTCACCTTAACACGTTGAAAATTGCTAAAGTCTTCCCTGGATTCAATTTGTTTACTAACATCAACAACAAAATTTGGGTTTTTTTTAGGAAAGTAATGCAGTGATCTATCCTACTTAACCATACCCAAATCTTGCATTTTAATCTCAAATTTATGGATAAGGAAGTTTTTGCTTCCTTTGTCTATGTTCGATGTTCTAAAGTAGCTAGAATTGAGTTGTGGGAATCCCTACAGCTCATCCAAGGTTCTATTGACAAGGCCTGGATGGTGGGAGGAGACTTTAATTGTGTCTCATCTCTTGCTGAAATGAAGGGAGGCAGACCTCCTAATCCCATTGATATATCTTTCTTCAATGACAATATCCAAAAAGCTGGGTTATTTGATCTGGGTTTTTGTGGTCCTACCTTTACTTGGAGAAGGAAGGAGCTGTGGGAAAGGCTGCATAGAGTTCTGTCTAATGACAATTGGATCCAACAGTTCTTGCAGACATCTGTTACCCATTTAAACCTTGCTGGATCTGACCACAGGCCTTTATTGATTACTATTGGGAATAAGATGGCTAACCAGAAAAGCTCTTTCAGATACTCGAATGTTTGGTCTCAGCATTTAACTTTCTTGAATATTATTAAAGATCAATGGAAGAAAGATCTTCACACTGTCCCTTTTATCAACCTTTGGCTTAATCAGAAGACATTAAAATTATGTAATCTACATAAAATTATGTATTTATTTCTCATTATTTTCTATAATAAATGCAATCTATATAAACCTTACACAGTTTGATATCACTCAATTTCATAATCATTAAAATTCTCCTAATGTAATTTATCTTCGTCCTATTACTTCTAAACCTTTATTTTGTGCTGTATCCTGCATTATTATAATTATTCTTCTACATTTTTTAATGTCCTAACTATTGGAAATAAATTTGCTGATGGAGATAGGAATACT
>NW_018221772.1:148953-150817 GCF_001263595.1 Phalaenopsis equestris
TGTGCAGTATTGCCAAAGCCTAATGAATGAGACCACTAGGGAAAGAGAACAAATTGATAAAAATTTGTTCATAGACAACAAGAAGTTCACTGCTAATCTGCATTTAAATTAAATCCCTGATGAGGAAGAGATAAAGACTGCTTTGAATTCTATTGATAGTTCCAAATCAGCTGGACCTGATGGGTTTACTTCTAATTTCTATAAGAAGGCTTGGGAGGTCATCAAGGAAGAGGTGATCAAAGCTATTCAACACTTTTCAAAGGAAACTCACTCCCTAACTATTTCAGTGCCTCTACTATTGTCTTTATCCCAAAGACCTCTATCAAGGATAGCAGGAGGCAGTCAAGAACTCTGAGTTTAAACAATGTCATAAGTAAGATGATAAGCGAAATCATTGTTAACAGGCTTCACCCTGTTTTACCTCACCTTGTCAACATCAACCAAGCTGCCTTTGTTAAAGGCAGAAGTATTGGGGATAACATTCTTCTGGCTCAAGAACTTCTGCAGGATTTGGAGAAACCTTGCAGAGGGGGTAATGCAATCTTTAAGCTTGATCTAATGAAGGCTTATGAAATGGTTAACTGGGATTTCATCATTGAATGTTTGGAGGCTAGGGGCTTTTCCAGGGATTGCTGCAAGATGATTAAAATATGGTTGGAGGATAACACAAACTCAATTTTTATAAATCAAAAATCTCATGGTTTCTTTAAAGCCACTAGAGGACTTAAACAAGGGGACCCTTTGTCCCCCACCATTTTCATACTGGTGTTGGAATACCTTTCCAGACTGATGGACTGCAAGGAGAAGAGGAAAACCTTTAACTCTTATCACAATAGCGCTAGGATGGACATCAGCCATCTGATCTATGCTGATAACATCCTGCTATTCACTAAGGCCTGTAAGCCTGCTACTAAGTACATTATGGGATGTCTTCAACATTTCCAACAGGTGTCTGGGCTAAAGGTCAACAAGGAAAAATGTGAGATTCTGATTGTGAGATTTTAGCAAAAAAGCCTCTCTACCAATCAAGCAATGGATGCATTCTTACACTGGTTTCTCTAGCCTAAGCCTCCCCTTCAAATATTTGGGGATTCATCTTACCCGAGGAAGAACAAAGCTGATCCAATTTGATGAGGTTATTGATAAGATAACCTCCACTCTTCAGGAGTGTTCTAACTCCTTTTTGTCCAATGAGGGTAGAATCACCCTACTGAAAAGCATTCTTACCTCTATTCCCTTGTATGCTCTCCAAGTGGCTACAATGAAAAGAAGTACATCTTTGTTGCTGGAAAGAACCTTCAACAGATTTTTGTGGGCTGGAAACAAAAAACAAGTGGCTTGGGCTAGTTGGCAAAAAGTGGCTAAACCATGGGAGGCTGGTGATTTAGGTTTTAAAGGCTTGCATCAGATGCAACATATTAGCCTGTGTAAGCTGTGGATTAAATTCAGACAAAATGAAAGCTTATGGGCCAACTTTATGATGGCCAAATATTGCAAGTTTGTCCATCCTGGGGAGGTCACTAGGAAGGTGGGAGACTCCAGAATTTGGGATCAGATGCTCAAGGCTAGAGATGACATTGATCAGCTGCTCAGATGGGAGTTGGGACAAGGGAATATTTATTTTTGGAAAAATAACTAGTGTTCAAATGACTGTTTGGAACCTCTGTAGGATGAAAAGGAGGGGGATTTATTGGTTAAAGACTGTTGGGTAGGTAATGGTTGGTCTGAGGATCTCTTGAGGGGATTACTGAAGGAGCAGGATTATAGCTACATCTCTACAATTCAATTTGACAGAGATAAGAAGGATAAACTCATCCTGCTAAATAAGACTAAAGCTAGCATCTCTAAAGACATTCAAAATTAC
>NW_018221772.1:150945-151981 GCF_001263595.1 Phalaenopsis equestris
AAAGGCCTGAAAGGCCCTTCAAGATGCTATTTTTTATGTAAGCTACAGGACACAAGGGATCACCTTTTCTTCAGGTGTAAATTTGCCAAGGAGGTTTGGAGTAAACTAACTTCCCAAATGATCATAAATCTGATAAACATTGGTTAGGACAACATTATTGACTGCATTAAAGATTGGAAAGGGATAAACCTCAAGCCAATCCCTTTCATTGTGGCTTGGTTTGTCTGGATGGCTAGAAACATGGCCAAACATGAGGTTAGGGAGCCCAGTGCTACTTGGGTGATGGCAAGCTACTGGGCTTACCTAAACAAACTAATACACTGGAGGAAGTTCCCCAGGATTCTGAAGACCACAACTTACATGGGTGCCAACCATTTCAAAATTATCAAAGTGAAATGAGAGAGACCTCCTTATCCTTTCATTAAAATAAACACTGATGGAAGCTACACAAACAAGAGAGCAGGCATTGGGGGAATTTTCAGGGATCACAAAGGGAAGACTTTGCTGTTTTATAAGGCCCCTTATATTGCTGATGATGCTTTGGAAACTAAAGCTGCTGCACTTTTCTAGGCTTTAAATTTTGCTAATAAGAACAATTGGCAGTGGATTGTTGCTAAAGTGGACTCCTACCTGCTGGTGGAGTTACTAAATTCTAAGATGTCTTCCCTTTGGCATATCAATCAATGGATTCATAGAATCAATAAGCTTAGCACTGAAAGTAAAATTAATTTCTCTTTTGTGTATAGGGAAGCTAATAGACCTGCTAATTATCTAGCTATAGAAGGTGCTCATGCTGATCATCCTGAGGTGTCAACAACTCTCTCCCCGTCTCTACATCTACTAACTCAGGGGGACAAGCTACAAATTCCTTATCTCAGAGTGCAAAGATGATTGCTGGTTTTGTGAGTGCGGACATAAAATGTTAGGCTATGTTGCTGAGATTGTATCACTTCTTGACATTGGGAATTCAGTTGTTTTGCTTTGATAGCGAGTTCTTTTGTATATATATATATATATATATATCTATATATGGAAC
>NW_018221772.1:152289-153115 GCF_001263595.1 Phalaenopsis equestris
TATATATATATATATTAAATTAAATTAAATTAAATTATTTTCACCCTCTCCCAAAAGGATGACCAACAATTTATATATATATACACACACACACACATTTTTTTTTCCAATAAAGGGAATCTCTTCATGCAAAAATTTTAGTTACAATTTCTAAGGTAAGGGACATTCAAGAGATCCCCACCCAAAAGAAAAGTAAGAGAAGGGGTAGTGGAAATAAGTGTTGAGTTGAAGGCATTCCCAAGCTTAGCCAACCAGTTAGTTGGGCGATTACCCTCTCTGTAAAAAAAGTTAAAGATAATGTGGGAGGAATTCTACAAGGCCTTCATCTTCCTATGCCAATGAGTAATGTGCCAGGAATGAATTTCAGAGACTTCACTGGCACCTATAAACTATTTTTATATAGAACTAGGACTGTCCAAGGTGCACTTGAAACTGAAACAACCGCCCTTTTGTGGGCAGTACATATTTTCATAAAGATGAAATGGTTTTATATAATGGTTGAAACTGATTGTTTCCTGCTTATCCAACTGATTGAAGGATCCTTAGCTCCTCCCTGTCACATACTCCAATTGCTCAAACCTATCCTAGAATTAAAAAAACTGTGCCAACTTTAGCTCAAGTTCAACTACAGAGAAGGCAACAAACCTGCTAACTGGCTAGCAAGATTTGCTAGTCAGTCAGATACCACTTTAGTCTCCTCTACTCCTTCCCCTTCTCTCTCCTTTTTGTTAAAGGGTGACCTCTTGCAAGTCCCCTATATAATATCTGTAAGGACTTCTTCTGCTGCAATATGATATATATATATATATATATATATATATATATA
>NW_018221772.1:153155-190160 GCF_001263595.1 Phalaenopsis equestris
ATATATATATATAAGGGTAAATCATATTGCAGCAAAAGAAGTCCTTACAGATATTATATAGGGGACTTGCAAGAGGTCACCCTTTAACAAAAAGGAGAGAGAAGGGGAAGGAGTAGAGGAGACTAAAGTGGTATCTGATATATATGAAGATGGTAGCGGCTGGAGAAGGAGCTCTGCTAGTGTTTCAGTAGGCATGAGGTCTCACTGGTGCGGCTGGGCTTGGTGGCTGGTGACAAGAAGAGTTTCTGTTCCCTCTCTGTCAGTTTTCCTTATGGTGGCAGTGGTGGGGCTGCTTCAAAACATTTTACAAGGTCCATTAGTTTCAAATTTTAATCTTTGTTACTGTTCCATTTCTTGGTTCCTTGGCGCCAAGTGAATTTCTTCCTTGATCCATGGCTGATCATTTGTCATTAGATCCAAATCTTAACGCGCAACGGACTAAAGCCACTTATGCTGGAGTTGTGGAAAAGGAGAAGGATGTTGCCATTGAAGCTGAATGTGTGGTTTTCCCTCAAGAATTACATGATGTTATCTCTGGTAAGGGATCTTGCTCTCTCATCAACTCTTTAAAGGTTAAAGAAGGGAAACAAGCCATTTTCTACAAGACTAAAGAGCTACAAACATTGAAGGCAGATTGCAAGTTCATCCTGATCGGCAAATTCCAGCTGGGTCACCCCAAAATGGATATTATCAGAAGATACTTTGAAAACTTCACTTTCACAGGGGCTTCGAAGTTGGGATTGGTAAATGGCCGCCATATTTAAATTAAGTTTGAGTTGGAGGAAAATTATGCACAATTCTTTGCCAAACAGTCAATTAATTTAGAAGGAAGCTCAATGAAGATATTGAAATGGACACCAGATTTTGATCCCAGTAAAGTACCTCCCATTGTCCCTATCTAGTTAAAGCTCTTAGGCCTACCCTTTCATTTTCTTAATAACAAACTTTTATTTAATATTGGATTGGCTTTGGGAAATCCCTTGAAGATGGATGTTCCCACTTTTACTTTTCAAGGTTGTCAGTAGCAAGAATATTGGTGGAGAAGGATATCACATTGCCTATGGTGGAGGAAATATGGTTGGGAACCACTGAGAATGGAATTTGGCAAAAAATTGTAATGGAGCAAAAGCCCTAGTACTGTCCTCATTGTAGGATGTTTGGACATACGCAAGATAGATGTTGCAAGCTACACCGTCATAATAAATCCAAGCCCACAGGTCCTTTTGGGGAACTACCCCCATCTCCAATGCCCATGGTTACTGAACTAATTAGTGCATCTCTTGACAATCTTAGAAGGGAGACTCCTGAGGGGGGCATCAAACATCACAATCTTTGGTGGCACAACCTGTACAAAAAAAAAAGGTTTCCCTACAAAGGAGCCATTAGTGAAAACTGCTGAAGCTACCCAATTGGCCCAAACTATCGTCAACACACAACCTGAGTCTCAATTGCTAGTGGTAAAACAATCAATAGGGGTTATTGGTGCCAGAACCCAAGAAAGTTTGTTGGAAACTACTGAACCCACTCAAATGGCTATGTCTGAACATCAGCTGTTAGCCAACACCGCTCCAGAGATTAGAACTTTGGTGGAAGGTCCTACTTCAACTTCTGAACATATTGAAATGTTTGCTGACATGATAACTGATATGAACAGAGATTTAAAGCTGGATTAACAAATAAAAAAATCAAGAAAAAATAAGAAGGTAAATGGGGAATCCAGAGACTCCAAGTAGATTCATCTTTGGTGAGTACTAAATCCCTTTTGAGGGGGTCTCCATCCAGGACCAGACAAGGGAGAGTAAGGTCAAGATCCCAACCCTCTCCACATGGTTAACTTCATCTGCTGGAACATAAATGGAATAGCCAATCCACTCTCCATTAAAAGACTTATCCATCTTAATAGGAAACACCAACTTTGGTGTATCTCAATTTTGGAAACTATGGTTCATAATAACTCCCAAAAACTTATTAAGAAATTCATTGATTTCACTCATTTTCAAACATTAACAATAAAATTTTAATATTGTGCAGGAAAGAGATAACTTGGGATGTACTGATTTATAACCCTCAATTTGTACATTTATCATTTCATATGAATGACCACACTGGTTTTGCAAATTTTGTGTATGCAGGCTACAACAAGTCAGCCAGACTGGATCTGTGGTCTAAGATTAGAAGTATAAGTGTAAACAAGACTGACAGTTGGTTGGTAGGAGGTGATTTCAACTCCATAGCTAACTCAGCTGACATAAGTGGTGGTAGACCACCTAATTTAAATAAAATTAACCACTTCAGTGATAATATCCAACTAGCTGGACTCTTTGATTTGGGCTTCATTGGCAACAAATTCACCTGTAAGAGGGGCAAGATCTGAGAAAGATTGGACTGATTCTTGGCAAATGATCTATGGATCCAAAAATTCCTTCATACTTCTGTTACACATCTGGGCCAGGTAGGATCTGATCATAGAACTCTTCTGGTTACCATTGTTAACCCACCTCCTCTATTCCATGCAACCCTCCTTTCAGATATATCAACATGTGTTCTTCTCATCCATCTTTTCTGGAATGTGTGGTTGCTCACTGGTTTTGGTGGTACAAGAGGAAACTTAGGTCATAATTTGGTTTCTCCATAATAAGATTAGCAAAGCTCTCAATTTTTGGGGTTGGCAGACCTTTGGGGATGTTCACCTTGCTGTGGCAGCTATTGAAAAAGAGGTGAACAACCTTGAGGTAGTTGTTCTAAAAAATGTGGAGCTTGAAACTTTTTTAATTGAGGCACAAGAAAGACTTCTCACTACAATTGATTGGCAAAAGAGCTTCCTTATTCAAAAAGCTGCTATTAATAAATTTAAAGATGGCTATAGTAACACTAAGTTCTTCCATGTTTATATTAATTACAAAAGGAAATGCAACACCATCCATGGCATACATAACTCAACTGGCTAGTGGATTCATGATAACCAGGCTATTACTGCAGGTGCTGTTCAATTTTTCATCAAATTACTTTCACAAACTTCAGTAGATAGACCACAGATTGACCCTAATTTGTTAAGCAATGAGCACCACTAGACCAACAACCTCTCCTTGAATGATACACCAAATGAGTAGGAAATTTAGGATGCAATTCAATCTATTGATAGCTCTAAAACTGTTAGCTTTGAAGGTTTTATTTCAGACTTCTACAAAAAAGCTTGGGGAATCATTAAAACTAATCTGATTAAGGACATACAAAGTTTCTTTCAACGTACTGACCTTCCACTGTATTTTACTTCTTCGCGCATGGTTTTGATCGCTAAACAAGCTGATAGTAGAAATTGGAATCAGCTTAGACCTATTAGTTTTATTTCTGTAATCCAAAAAATAATTAGCAAGGTATTGGTGGCTAGACTTCAACCACACCTTGATAAGATTATTGGCTCAAACCAAACAGCTTTCATCAAGGGAAGATCCATAGCAGATAGTGTTCTACTGGCACAGGAGCTTATATTGGACTTGGACAAAACCTACAGAGGTCGAAATTTCATATACAAATTGGACATTAGAAATGCTTATGACACCACTGCCTGGGACTTCATTCTGGAGGTGCTTGCTGCCAGGGGTTTCTCTAAGGAGTTCAGTGAAATGATATCCAGGTGGCTAAATAATAATAATCATTCAATCCTAAATAATGTGAAAGATTGGGGCAACCTCACTGCTTCTAGAGGACTGCAAAAAGGAGACCCCCTTTCTCTTACTATTTTCATCTTAGCTATGGACTATTTCTCTAGAATGCTAGATCAAGAGATAAATACTAGCTCATACTCCAGGTACCACCACAAATAGAATTTGGCCATATCTCACTTGGCTTATGTAGATGACATTATGGTCATTTTTAATGCCAATAAAATTGATGTGAAGAATGTTTATAATTGCATCCATAGGTTTCAACATCATTCTGGAATGAACTTCAATCTTGATAAATACACTAATCTGTTTAGCAACAAAACCACCACAAGCATCAAGAACTAGATCATTTCCTTCATTAGTTTTACTGAAACTTCCCTCCCCCTCAAACATTTGGGTGTCCCTCTCATTAAGAGAAGAGCAAAACTTACCCAATTTGATGAGGGTTTGGGAAGAATTTCTAACAAAATCTCCTGTTGGACTCATTCTTACATGTCTAATGGGGGGAGATTTACTTTACTTAAGAATATACTCAACACTTTTCCTTTATATATCCTGCAGATGACCACTATGAAAAAGTGCACCAAGATTCAAATGGAAAGGATCCTTAACAGATTTATATGGGCAGGCCAGAGACAGCAACTCCACTGGACCAGTTGGCAGAAGTTGGCAAAACCCATTATGGCATGAAGACTGGGTTTTAAGGGCCTTCAATAGCTTTAACAAGTAAACCTGTGCAAAATATGGATCAACATCAAATAGCAAACTTCTCTTTGGGCTAAATACATGCTTGACAAATACTGTAGAGGCTCTCATCCAAATTTGGTGACTTTGAAACTTGGGGATTCCATACTGTGGAAACAAATGCTGAAGATCAGATGGTTGGGCAAAAACCTTTACCTTTGGAATCTTGGGAGAGGAGATGTTAATTTTTGGCTGGACAATTGGTGACCACAGGAGATGTTGAAAGCTAATACAGGCATGTTAAATCCATACCTCAAGGTTGTTGACTGTTGGGAGGGAGATAAGTTGTCATTGCTCATTTTGATAGAATTTCTACAAGAGAATTTAGCTGTAAATGCATCCAAAGTCCAATTTGATAGAGTAAGGAAGGATAGAATTGTGTGGTAGGTTTCCTCTCAATAAAGTATCACCAAATACATATATTCTAGATTTTATTGCAGGAATCCTATTTCTTGGGGTGAAGCCATCTAGAAATGAAGTCTAACACCATCTATGTCTTTTTTCTGTTGGAGGATTTTCTACAAGTTACTTCCCTCCGATGAAATTCTCAAGTTGAAGGGATTGAGAGGCCCCTCAAAGTGTTGGTTGTGCCATGGTGAGGAGGAATCCATCCCTAATTTATTTTTGTCATGTTCTTTCTCTCAAGAGTTCTAGAAGGACACACTTAAGAGGTTAACTCTGAACACTGTCAATCTACATTGGCTTCATCTTACTACTTGCTGGAGCAGCTAGGCCAATACCAAGGGTGGTCCTATGTATTTTTTAGTTGCATGGTTTCTGTGGATGTCTAGGAATCAAGCAATGTTTGAGGAACTTCGCCTTCCACCAGCATGGTGGTTAGGAATTGCTATTTCTTTCTACTTAAGCTTATCAAACACAAAAAATTCCCAAAAATCCACTCAGCCTACTTTTCTGAACAAGCTATAGTACCTAAGACCTTAAAGGGATAGTGGAAACCCCCTCATCACCCTTCCATCAAGGTGAATACTAATGGAGCTTTCTCTTATCTAGGGGCTAGTGTGGGGGGGGGGGGGGGTTTAGGTAGTGTGTTTAGGTATCAAGCAAGAAATTATTTATGGTCTTTCCATGCTCCTGTCATTGCTAGGGATGCTATGAAAACTAAATTTTTGGTTGTCTATTGGGCTTTGAGACTAGATTCCAAGACTAATTGGAAGCATATTTGGGTGGATATGGACTCTGCTTGTGTACTTCAACTGTTGAATGGTCAAGTGCCAAATTCTTGGCATCATTCACAATGACTACAAAAAATAAACTTATTCAGATCCTCCATCAATCTTGAATTCTCCTTTATCTTCATGGAAGGTAATGGGCTTGCAAACTAGTTTGCTAGGGTCGGGTTAACCAGTTTTGATGTTGTTGCTTCCACCTCTACAACCCCACCAATTATTTTTTTGCTTCAGGGGGACCTTTTGGATGTCCCCCATCTTAGAATTGTAAAAGAGTTTTGAGGAAGAATGCTCTAGTTTCAATCCAGAAGCTCTTCTGGATGCTACATGGTTTAAAGGCTAAAGAAGGATCTTGCCCTTGGTTTCTTACAACAGCTACACTCTGGTTTATTAAGTGGCTTCTTTTTATTTTTTGGAGTAATCTTTTTGGGTTTTGTATACTTGTACATGTTTGGGTATACAATTTGTTGTTAGTGTACTTCTTCTCTATTGCTTTGGATGGAGTTGTATGTGGTAGAGGATCCCATTTTTCATGTTGGGGAACCTCTCCCAAAAATTTTTTGTACCAATCTTTTGATGATTAACATGTAGGGAGATGTATAGTTCTCCTTTTTTTAAAAAATGCACAAACACACACACACTAGATTGAATGTCTTTGCTCCTATCCTAAATCTTAAATTTGAACTCTTATTTATAGATTTGGGGTGATCTTGACAACCCTAAAAAAATATTATATATATATGTGTGTGTGTGATAATATACCACACCATGTAGCTTTATAAGATGCTAGGCTGCCAAGTGAGTTGCTAACTTGACTGATGACCACGTAAAAGGTGGTGAACTAATGAAAAAACAAGCTCTTAAGCTTTTATGGTCAAGTTGTCAATTGGTGAGAGTCGTGGCAAGTTGATGAGTAGCTTGGTTACTCCGCCCATCTAGTTAAGCTGGCATGAAATGGATCTTGCACGGATCCGAATATGAGTCAATCATTGAGTGCTCTGATGTTTCAATTCAGATGTGGAATATTTGACAATATTGTTAGAGCTTGATTTAAAATTCATATAATATTTAACATCTTTATTAGAATGCTTAAAATATTGATATATGTTAATTTTTATAATATTGTATTAATAATTATACATAAACATTGTTTAAATACTTTTTTTCTGGAAGAAATTGGGTCAACATAGGCATTATTAAGATATGTCAAATATTTCATTAATAAAAAAAAGTAAAGTTAAATTAGCGAGAGACCATTTATATAGCACATATATGTACATAAAAAATGGGACAGTAGGAATCCCAAGGAGATCCAGTGGCCCAATAGAAAAGAAGCACAACAAAGAGAGCCCAGTAACGGAAGACCTAATGACCTGCTTATTTGACCAATTGCAACCCCCTAAATCGGGGCTAGAGGCCGACCGAGTGCTGATCGCCCGAACTAAGGACTAAAGCTAGGCAAGCCGAGAAAATGCATTGACCTTCCTATCATCGCTATCCGTCTCTATAAAAGTGTTCAAACTATGGATGTCATCGTGGTTCCTCATTAGAGGCCAATAAATAACTATGAAATAGCCCACAAACATTCTAAAGGACCCCTTAGTGAAGGAACGAGCTATTTATCGGGTTACAATGATTCACCATTTGCTCCATAGCCATATTTCATTCTATCGAGAGGAGCTCCTCACAAGGGATCAACGATTGACAATTAGGCTAGCTCAGTCAATCGACAATATATGGCCAACCAAAGCAGTCATGCCAACCCAAAGTTAGATAAGATCAATTGATCGACTACGCCAACTCAACAACTGACCAAGCAAGACTTACCTAACCGAAGCCATCCAAGATTAGTCGACCAAACTAGAAGGTAGCCTAGCCTCAGAAACCAATATGTAAATTATCAAATATACTCTGTATTGCCCCTATTAAAGTAGAGGTAAACATGTTACTTCACATATTGTACCACTTCTATAAATAAGGGTGTCATTTTTTAAGAAAAATTTAATCAATAAGATTGATTAGTATTCATTATTATGAACTCCTTGACCCATTCCCAACTACACAGATTTTCTTAACTCCAAAAGATTGTAAAAAACTTGGCCCAAATTACATTTAGCAGCTAGTGTGAATAAATAAAATGATTTAGAAAATAGATAATAAGTCTTCACACTAGGAGTACTACACAAGTATAGGTATAGTCCCTAATATCAATCCCACGAGGAAAGCAGAAATTCTTAATAATGACTTGTAAAACCTCTATCTAAATTGCAGATAAATAGAATAGGAGAAAACTGTCAAAATATTTGCAACAGGTTAAAACTAATTTTAAGAAGAAAATAAAAGCAAAGATTAAAGAACAAACATAGATTAAAAGCTAACAAAGTTTAAAACACTAATAAAATTTAAAAGAGAGAGTTTGAATGCTATAAAAAGATCTTTCCCCTTGCTAAGAGGTGATAATCAATATAGCATTTGAATGATGAAAAGATAAAATGATGTATTGTGCCATATATGAGTATTCTTATTCTTTACCCCCTCTCGGTGATAGCAAAGAACATTTCCTAAACTAGAGTTTTCCCCCAGCTTGTGTAGAAGTATTGAGTACATTCTGGCCTCTCACTTCCAAATTTACCCACTGTACCCACTCTATAGAACCTACTTAGGACCCTTATGATCCAAACTCTAGATCAAATTGATAAAAATATCTATGCCCATTAATACACCAAAATAATATTATTTTAAGTACCTATTTTATGCTTATTTTTTGGTGATATTTCTCTTTAAAGAAGGGCATTTTTGTGTTTTTGTTACAGATATTTCATTTTTAGGCATTTGGAGCAAAAATATCAAAAGGGAAAAATTTAGAGCAAAAAGAGCCAATTTTGGGTTATGGCGTATCTTGCGCTAGATTGGTGCAGGATGCACAAAAATCCAGAGAGCTGGCGAATCATGTGCCAGAAGGGTGCATCATGCGCCACGGATGAATTTTTTAAATTAAGGCAGTTTGAGATGACTTTTGAGTGAATTTCAAAGGGAAACTTGTTCTACATACCCCTTGGAGGATTCAATGCCTCTAGACACTTTGTATGGTCTTTTATGAAGGGATATGACTCTTGGATCAAATGACACATCTTTTGAATTCAAAAGAGTTGACTTTTGGAGTGAATTTTGGAGAGAGTTTTGATTGACTTTTGGAGTGAATTTTGGAGAGAGTTTTGAATTCATTTCCAAAGGAGGCAACCCAAAATAAAAGAAGAAGACTTGAAGAGGCTAAGGTGGGGGGGAGATAGAAAAAAGGCTTTGGTGGGTGGTGTGAGAGAGAGAGAGAAGAGAAGATTTCCATCTAGGTTTGTAAAAGGGGAGGGAAAGTGAGAGATTTCTTGTTCGTTACATTTCTAAGAGAGAATTGGGAGTGTTTGTAAAGAGAGAAAGGTTTTGAGAGAACTTCTAGAGATTTACTTGGGAATGATTGTTTGATAAGTTGTATTTTTATTTCTTTTATTTTATAAAATCTTTTTTATATATGAAATTTGTGTTTTATCGTATCCTTCTCATGAATTCTGAGTAGTCTTCTTTATCCTTCTCCTTACTTTGAAGATATGGTTTTGTGAAGAAAGATTTTATTTTCTATAGTTTTAAATGATAATAATTTGTGATGATTTGAACTTCGATCTTCATTTACTTTTTGATCTGGCTAATTGAAATGTTAAAATTTTTTGAAAGACATATGTTCTTCTTATTGAAAGACATATGTTCTTAAATGAGATATGATTTCTATAACATAGGGAGAATGACATTTAATTTCATGGGAAAGTATGTCTAAGGTGAATTGGAGATTTTAAGGTGACAGAAGGAAATTTACTTTTGTTGGATGTAGAATTAGAGATTTTAAGGTGACAGATTAAAACCCCCAATTTGGTTCAAATGATTAGAAACTAATGCGAGATTGTTAGCCCTCAAGGGAGGGATTAGTGAGAGCTCTAGAGTGGCAATCAATATCCTCCCAGCCTAACCATAAAATTAGGGACCAAACTCTGGATTAGTCAATATTCTTTATAGCACTCAGAAGAGGGTAAAGAGTAGGATTGCTTCTATTGAGCACAAAATAATATATATATATATATATATATATATTTCCATTACAAAAAAAGTTTTGTTTAATTTTTGCAATTTTATTTCTGACAGTTTAGTTTAGTTTATATAATCTTACAACTGCATTTTAATTAGCATTCATCTAAATAATAAATTTTTGAATTTTGCACTTTACTTTTATTTTTATTTTTTTTTATATAAAAAACTTTTCATAATTTACTTTAGGATTTTCCAACTTCTCTGTGGGATCGATATCTAGGACTCAATTAGAGCCCTTTATTACTTGCACAATACTTATAATTACATTGATATTTAGGTGAGATTTGGCAGTTTAAAAGAGAGTTTTAAAGGTTAAATTATATTTATAAAAAGTTTTATGTGAGGATTATATTGCTTATTTAATATAAATCTAACTGCATCAAGTTTTTGGGGTCATGAAGTGGTGTTAACTTCATAAATATTTGCATATAAAAATCTCATTGTGTCAAGTTTTTGGCTCCGTTGCTGAGGAAGTAATAGAAAATTTTAGTATTTTATTTTATTTTATTTGAAAAAAAAAGAGTTTATTTGAAGTTTAGTTGGAACATTTTCTTATTTTAGCGTGTTTGCTTATTTTTAATTACTTACTTTATTCAGTTTATGCTTAGTGTAAGATCTGAAAACTTAGCACCTTACAATTTTGAGTTAAAAAGAATTGTTAGAAAAATTTGAAAACAACAGAAAGAGAAAGATCAGTTTAGAGATCAGTTTAGCGAAAGATCAGTTTAGCAAAATGGCTTGCAATTTAAACACTGTGGAAAAGAAAATGAACATCGTCTGAGACACCGAAAAGATTATGCAAATCCTACAGTAGATGAAATTCATTTGAGCATTCAAAATTCTGTTGTAGCTACCAATTCATTTGAATTTAAACATGCTATTATCCAAATGGTACAAACAATCAGTTTGGATGAACACCTATTGAAGATCCTAATTTACACCTTGCTAGTTTTTTAGAGTTGTGTGCTACATTTAAATATGATGGAGTGTCAAATGATGCTGTTAGACTTATACTTTTCCTTTTTCACCTAGGGATAAAGCTAAGATGTGGTTAAACTCATTAGCACCTGGATCTATCAGAACATGGGGAGATTTATCAAAAAATTCTTATCAAAATATTTCCCACCTTAAGAAATTGCTAAGCTTAGAAATGGTATCACATCTTTTTGGGAGTTAGAAGGGGGATCAATTTATGAAGCCTGAGAAAGATTTAAAGATCTCCTGAGAAAGTGTCCAGACCATACGTTACCAGATTAGTTAATAATTTAAACTTTTTATAATGGGTTGGCTGGATCTCTTAGATCGATTATTGATGCTGCTGCTGGGGGGTCATGGTGGATCATTAATGACAACCATTTGATGTATTGATTAACTGAATAAGTGACTACTAATAATTTTAATGGCCCTCTGAAAGGGTAAATCCAAAGATTGTAGCTAGTATATATGATTCTGATGCAATATCTATTTTAGCTACCCAAATGGCTGCTATATCAAAGAAGATAGATCAATATGAAATGAATTATTCTCAGACAACACCTGTGCTTGAGGAGAACTCATTCGGATAGATGATAGAATCTCAATCTTCTAATGAGACTTTAAATACAATAAATAATCATTTGAATAATCCTTATGCCAAATATTATAATCCTGGTTGGAAGAATCATCCAAATTTTTGTTGGAGTAACAATAATTCTAATGCTGCAAATTCACAATGGGGAAACAACACTGTAAACCCATTGGGAAAATCCAACAATCAAGGGGACCAAGCTTATAAACCTTATTACCCCCAGGTTTTAATAATTTGCAGAGAAAGAGAAAAAATTATCAATGGAAGAATTGATATTGTAGATGGGTAGGCAATTATAAAGTCAAGGAGCTGCTATCAGAAATATAGAAAATCAATTGGTATGTATTGCTACAGCACTTAGCAATAAACCTCCAGAAACATTGCCCAGTAATGTTGAAGTAAATCTTTAAGATCAGAATAAAGAGCAAATTAAAGCTATTCAATTGAGAAGCAGAAAAGATTTAGAAAACAAAGTTCAACAAGAAGTTGAAGTTTAAAAAAATGAGGTGAAAAATGAAAAATATGGTGAAGATTTTCAGTTTGATGCAGAAAATCCTATTAAACCATTGAAAATCACTATAGAAAGACCACCTCCTCATTTTTCTCAAAGATTGAAGCAAAAACATAAACATAAAGATAATAAATTTTTGATATTTTTAGAAATTTTGAGGAAATTAACGATAAAAATTCCAATTGTTGGAGCTTTGGAACAAATTCCAAGCTATGTGCAGTTCATGAAGAATATACTTAATAAGAAAAGGAAGTTTGTAGATAATGAGACTGTTGCACTCAGTGAAGAGTGTAGTGCTATAATTCAAAAAAAACTTCTTGAAAAACTTAAACATCCTGGTAGTTTTAAAATTCCTTGTGTTCAATTCCTTGTGTTATTGGTGAACGATTATATAGAAAAGCTTTATGTGATTTAGGAGCCCGTATTAATCTTATGTCATTATCAATTTTTAGAGGTTAGACTTAGGAGATATTTCACCTACAACTGTAACTCTCCAGTTAGCTGATCGTTCGATTACCCATCCTAAAGGATTTTTAAAAGATGCCTTGGTAAAAGTTGATAAGTTTATCTTTCATATGGAATTTATTGTATTAGATCTAGAGGAAGATAACGAAATGCATCTCATTTTAGGAAGACCATTCCTAGCCATTGGAAGAAGAGCGTTGATGGATGTGCAGAAAAGGAGAAGTAACTGTGAGAGTTAGTGATCAAGAGGTTACATTTAATATTGCAAAATTAATAAGATATCCTGCAAAAGAGGAAGTGATTAAATGCTTTAGAATGAATATTAATGAATTTTTAAGCCATGAATACTTCAAGAAAACTTTTGAAAGGGAATTTAAAAAGCAGTATATGGAATGTCAAGATGAGGATATAATTTAAGATGAATCTATGGAAGTAAGTAAAGAAGATATGGATTATGTTTAGGAAAAATTTAAAATGTTGGATCCTACAGAAAGTAACAAGAATTTGATTTCATTTATTAAGAAACCCTCTGAACTAGAACTGAAAATGCTTCCTACACATTTGAAGTATGCATTTTTAGGAGATTTATCTACATTACCTGTTATAGTATCCTCAGAATTAACTGATATTGAAATTTTGAAGTTGTTTGAAATTTTGAAAAGATATAAGAAAGTCTTTGGATGGATTTTAACAGATATTAAATGAATCAGTCCTTCAATTTATATGCATAGAATCTTATTAAAATATCAACAAGAACCAAGAGCTAACCCTCAAAGGGGATTAATCCTATGATGAAAGAAGTAGTAAAGAAAGGAATTTTAGAAATGGTTAAAAGTTGGAATAATATATCCTATATCAGATAGTACTTGGGTTAGTCCAATTCCCATGGTGAGATTTGTATATGCAAACATTTATGAAGTTGATGCCACTTAACTATGCCAAAAACTTGATGCACGCAGATTTATAATAAATAAGTAATATAATCCTTCATAACACTTTTTATAAATATAGTTTATCCCTTAAAACTCTCTTGTAAACTGCCAAATCTCTCCTAAATATCAATGTAAGTATATGTATCGTGCAAGTAATAAAAAACTCTAATGGACTCCTGGAAATCAATTCCACAGGGAAGTTAGATAATCCTAAAGTAAATTATGAAAATTATTTTATATCAAAAACAAAAATAAAATTAAAGTATGAAATTTGAAAATTGAATATTCAGGTGAATGCTAATTAAAGTGCAGATGTAAGATTATAGATATTAAACTAAACTAAAAACTAAACTTTTAGAAATAAAATTACTAAAAATTAAAAAAAAGTTTTTGTTGTGACGGAAAGTTCAAATTTAAGAAAGCATCCTTCCCCTTTTTTCAATGAGTATATTGTTTGTGAAGAAATTAAAATCATTTCAAAATAAATATAAAACTGTTTTGTTCCAAATAGGAGCAATCTTATTCTTTACCATCTTCCGAGTGCTATTATGAACATTGACTAATCCAGAGTTTGGTCCTTAATTCTGTGGATAAGTTGGGAGGATACTAGGTGCCACTCCAGAGCTCGCACTACTCCCTCCCCTAAATGCTAACAATCTCGCATTACTTTCCAATCAACTGAACTACATTGGAATTTTTAATCTGTCACATTAAAATCTCCAATTTTGAATCCAACAAAAGAATATTTCCCTATTTATTTGCACACAATCCCATGGATGACGTACTCTCCCATGAAATTAAATGCGATTCTCCCTATGCTGTAGAAATCATATCTGATTTAAGAACATATGTCTCTCAACAAATTTTAACAATTCAATTGGTCAGATCAAAAAGTAAATGAAGATCAGAGTTTAAATCATCAGAAATTAATATCATTTAAAATTGTAGAAAATAAAATCTATTTATCACGAAACCATATGATCAAAGTAGGGAGAAGGATAAAGAAG
Organism: Phalaenopsis equestris; assembly: GCF_001263595.1. Classification (NCBI taxonomy): domain Eukaryota; kingdom Viridiplantae; phylum Streptophyta; class Magnoliopsida; order Asparagales; family Orchidaceae; genus Phalaenopsis; species Phalaenopsis equestris. The sequence continues at coordinate 167,365 of NW_018221772.1, forward strand.
ACTACTCAGAATTCATGAGGAGGTGATCCCGATGAAAATATAGTTGTGTAAAATTTATATAAGTTTGACTCCGCTATGCAACAGTACCAAAAGCTTGATGCAATATTTATGATTAAGAAATTTAAGCAATTAATGTTGGGATTCTATGCAAGTATACGTATTGTTATCAAGCAATAAAAGACTTTCCATATAAGCCTCAAATATCTATCCCACGGGGAAGAAAAAAAAAAAAAAAATCATTTATGATGAGGGGGTTAATTGTAACAAAATGTGTTAGAAAGTGAAACAAAATTACTGTCGCTAACTTAGATTGCTAAGATATTATCATAAATAAATTATTTAATTATTAGCAAAATTAAAGTGCAAAGTTTCAACACTAACCACTAAACTATGTTTTTGTGATAAAGATTTCTTATGTGCGAAAGCTTCTTTCCCACTACAATGAGATTTTGATAAAATGAGATTAGATAAATGGTTTTATTATGTATTATGCCAAATAGGAGCAGTTTAAATTCTTTACCCTGATACAGTGTTATAGAAAATCATTGGCTAATCCTAGGTTTAGTCCCTAAATCTGTGGCTAGCCTAGGAGGATACTGGCTCTCACTCTAGAGCACAAAGTTCCCATTTCCCTTCACCTGAAAGCTAACTCTCAGTTTAGTTCTTAAACACTAAGACTCAATTGGGGATATTAGTCTGTCACCCTAAATTCTCCAATTCTACACCCAGCAACGTATATTTCCCTATTTATTTGCACTTAATTCCATGAACAAAATACTCCTTCATGGAATCAAATGTTATCCTCACTCTGTTGTAGAACTCATACTCGAACTCAAACTCATACTCCATTTCCAGTATCATATATTTCATAACACATTTTAACAATTCAATTGGCCAGATCAAAAATTAAATTAATTTTGAAGTTGAAAAACCATCGCAATTTATTATATATTTTAATATTGTCACATCCATATTATCTCTTCATTTCACCATATCTCAGATTAGGGAGAAAGATAAAGAAGACTACTGAGACTTCATGAGAAAGATATAACAAAACACAAATTTAATATATAAAAGAAGTTCATACAACACTAATAAACAAACAACACTTATCAGAAACTCTTTCTCAAAGCAAATCCCTTTTAGCCTCTCCTTGGAAAAGTAGGAAGAAGAAATCTCTCACTTTTCTCCTTCTCCAACACTCTCAGAGAAGATTTTACACTTAATCTCACCACCTAAACTCTAAACTCTTAAAGATAAATCACTAATAGAATCCTAAATGGTGGTGGAATGAAGATGGAAAAAAATGTATGGAGGCGAGGTGTGGCAAAAATGAGTCAGTTCTCCAATAGATGCATCAAAAAACCCTTCAAAAAGCGTCCAAATTCGTCAAATCTTCCTAAGACAGGATCTTAACCAAAATTGGCACCGTCGACGCCAGTGTCCCGTATTTAATTTTGCTGCTCTCCATCAAATGACACCGCCGGTGCTAAGTAAAATCCATCAGTCATTCTGTAGGTCTACGCCATTGGCGCTGCTCCTGACGCCGTCTGCGGTGAGTATTTCTTCAAAAACTTTATTTTAACTCCAAATTCCATCTTTTTTCCTTTCTTTTTGCTTCTAGTCCTAAGAATCAACAACCTGCAAGAAAACATAAAAATACCTTCCATTAAAGCGAAATATCACCAAAAATTAGAATAAATTACCAAAAATTAGAAAGCGAAATATCACCAAAAATTAGAATAAATTGTGTCTAAAAATACATATATTTTTGGTGTATCAAAATCCCCCAAACTTACATGTTACTTGTCCTCAAGTAACTCCTCTACTACATAAAATTATGGCTTATGGTAAAGAATTTAACTTCTAAATTTCTATATTTTAGTCTACTAAACATAATAACATAACTTAAGAAAAATTCAAAACAACTACACCTAATACTAAAGGTATAAGAATATTTAACAATAAAGTCCAAGATTTATGATTCTTTATTCTTTTCAAGAAAACTATAAGTTGTCATATCAAAGTCTCTTAGAATATCCATATGAAAAAGAACTTCATAAAATAAACTAATACTCAAATAAAAGTTTAGAAAATGTATTCAAGTCTTCTTCCTTAAGTTGATTCAAGTGAAGCCAATTTTTAATTAGGCATCTCCTCAAGCTTCTCCTCACATCCCGCTTTTTTTCTTTCTTTTTCTTTTTCTTTTCAGGAACATTTTCAATCATTTTTCTTTTCTTTTCTTTTCTTTTTCTTTTCTTTTCTTTGTGAGGATTACTATATCTGGATAGCTTTTAATGATTTTGAATTTTACTATCCTCCTTTTAATGTTAAAAACTTTTCACATTCCTACACTTAACAAATTTATATTAGTTTAAAGATTTCATAAAGTTTAATTCTTTTCTTTTTGCATGAATCTCTAATATTTCTAATATTTTAAAAATACAAATTTCCTTACTCAAAATAGAAAAACAAAGTCTTATTCTCTTATACCAAATATCTTAATCTCTAAAATTAACCTTAATAATTGAAATTTTTTACTTAAGTTTCATATATATGTAGAAACATAAATATAGTTATCTAAAGTTAACCTCTAATAACAAATGTCATGTTAAATTTAAAATTTTTGAAAACATAGCTAAGTGAGGACAAGTAAAATTAAGTTTCTTTCTTTTAAAAAGAATTCCCCCCCCCCAAACTTAAATTTTTAAGAGATTTAGCATGAAGAACTGAAAAAAAATAAATAAAGGGTGAAAGAAAACATTAAATACATAAAAAAAGACTTACCTATTGAAGGTTTTGATTTTTAAAACTTGTCTGAAATATTGCAGGTGCTAATATGAAAAGCTACAAGACTTAAAACATTAAATTGCACATAATACATATAAAATCTGCTGAGAAAGAGTTTAATTACGATACATTTAACAAAATACTAAAAATAACAACAAAACTAAACTGCATTTCAAATAAAAAAACAGTTTTACAATTCTAAAGTTCATAACTTAATGTCTAAAATAAAATAGAGTCTCACTATCTAACAACAAACAGTCTCAACAATATAACAAAAACAAATAACAACATAACAACGTATAATGAAGCATATAAACTAAAAGAAAAATCACCAATCATCATCGTCTTCTTCATCTACATCTAGATTCTGCCACTGATATGGAGTAAAAACAGGGTGAGTAGGAAGTTGAACTGAATGATCACCCTTTATGTATCTCACCATTGCATCATCATAAACAACATCATATTTGAAATTTTGCCATATGAAATCACCAGTGTGAGCATTTCCGGTATCCATGTTTTGTATTCTATGATCCATTCTAGAGATATCTCCCTACTGAATCATCTTCTACTCCATCAGTTCTAAAAGAGTAGGGTCTCTAGAAGTACGAACCCTAGAAGTGGAAGGAATTTCGTTGGTCTTACTTTCGGATCTCCAATTAACATGAGATTCTTAAGTCCTTATGTTAGCAAGACCAATAGGTTTTAGAGGTTCAATTCTCTTCTCCTCTGGTCTAAAATAAAGTCCTGCCGGTTCATAGAGTGTGAAAATAAGTGCAGGGTGTGTCGAACCACCAGTGGTCTCTCCCAAAGCAATAGATCAAGTGTTCATATAAATAATAGAGCCTACATTTATCCTCATCACTTACTGAATAAAGATGTTCAGAATGGCTCTATCTTTGGCCACCTCACTATGATGATTTGTCGGTGTCATTCTTCTAGAAATAAAATAGTGCATGGCCTTAGATACTACATTAAGCTTAGAATGAGGAAAGTTTACCTAAGCACCATTCTTGACTTTCCATGTTCCTCTTCCATCAGTAAGAAAAGAATTAACCTCTTCCAAGGCCTCATTAGTAGCAGAAAATGATTTATACTGACAACTATAAACATCTTCCAACTGATAAAACTCATTAATTTTTCATAGAGAAAACTCCATAATTTTCCCACGAACAAAAACAAAATCATAAGAAGCCTCAATAAAATTGGTGTAGAATTCCATCACTACCCCAATAATAGCCTCGATAGTAAGATAACAGAAATTTTCTTACTGCCGAGCATTGATCAATAGCTCAACTTCTTCACCTGGATTTTTAAAACCACGATGTGGAATCACTTTTTTTATTTTCAAGTAGTCTATTGAATCGAGCTCTAGCCCTGAAGCTTACAAATTTTTTTTCATTATAATCTACTTTTCTTTTTCCTTTGCTCATTCTCGAGGCCATGGTAAACCTAAGAAAATTGATAAAAATCCAAATAACTTCTCCAAATTCCAAAAATCACACCGTAAAACTTTTTAAACTTAAATCTACTAAGTAGGAGTTCTTCACCAAAAGATTTTCTCAAAATCTCTTAAAAAATTCCAAAATTTTTGGTTCTTGATAATGTGAGATAAATCCTTGGTGTAAATCTAAAATTTTTAGTTTAAAGTGTATCTCTTACCTAGAGAAAATGAAATTCAAAGTTTCTTTGCCTTGAAATCGCCCCAAATCCGAGCGAATGCGAGCCCTAAGTGCAAAAATTGGAGGTTGATGACTCAAAGAGTAAAAATGGCATTTCACTATGCAAATCCTGAATTCTAAGGGGTTTATGCTGTTCTCGGGTTGAGGGCGTCGTCAGTGCCCATGCCAGCGCTGTCGACGCTGAAGGCCTAAGAATCCTATTTTTCAATTTTTTCAATTTTCAATTTCTTTTCAATTTTCTCCAAAGTCTTTTTAGTATTTCTAAACACAAATTTTTATTTAGCAATAATCCATAAACAAACATTTTTACAAAGAATTATTTTCACAAACAACAACAAACTAACTTTTATATATGAAAATACACTTTTTACAAATACATTTTTCTAATCACACTTATAAACTCATATAGTAAACTAAATTATAAATCAGCATCGGAATTAAGCCACAACACTAAATGCTGACACAAAACTATACACTCAATCAAAGTTCATAATTCTAAAGCAAAGAAAACTAAATCAAATCCACATAATTACATTAAATACATAAGTATTTTAAACTAGTAGAGAGATAAAATTCTTAAATTTGCCTCATCTTCAGTACTTTCTCCTTTTATGATATCTCCCATAGACTTGTAATGAACGTATAAATTATATAAGGGCTAATACGGGAATTGATCAGTCGAATTTACTTCGATCCATACTTTTTCCTTAAACATCTACACTAATCCTGCTTCAAATGTTCCAATATGATCAAAATTCTCCTTCATTCTCCAATCTAGGAGATCGAAAAGGTAGCTAAGATTTTCTATTGCATTCGTAATACTATGAAGTTCTCTTTCAGTTTTCTTCAATTTCTTTTCTAAAGCAAGTGAACTTCCAACTATTGGTGGCATCAATGGAGTTGAAGCATTTGACAAATGATCCAAGATAGAATCTAATGCTTCATTCCCATTCCCAACATAATTTTCATCAATAGGAATCATGGGCATGGGCTCCCTAGGAATCATGGGCTCCCAAGGTAATAAAACTTTTTCCCAACTTTTATATGGAACTTGAGATTGACTGCAAAGTAGGAAAATTATAGAAGGATACTCAAGTCCATAAATTGGCTCATTCATAATAATACTTGTAACAAATTTAAAAATGATAGATCCTATATGAATTGGTTTTTCCATTTGAATGCAATAATTTAAAATAGAACTTTCTTTGGTGACTCTACTAATCTTCATGGTAGGGAGTAAATTTGCAGAAATGAAGAAATGTTATTGTTTTGGTATTCAATTAAGTGATGAAGTAGAGAAAATAACATATCCCTTGTCTTGCATTTCATAAATTTTGCTTTCATCCATCAGAAAATTATAGACATTTTGCATCAAATCTCTGGTACGGATAAAATTTGTATAATGATAGATTGGAATGTTTTCTATCGTATACAACTTGTTAATTTATGCTGGAGTAAATGGTACAACCTTACCTCGTATGTAGACTACTCCTTGGGTAATTCCATGTAAGTTGACATAGAATTCCTTCACCACTTAAACAATAACTGCAGTGGTAGTGTGAAAAAAAACTTCTCATCGTCTTTGTACAATGTTTTTATCAATCAGAGAAATTGGATTAATCAATCCATGATTGACAAAGCCTCGTTCCTTGATCAATCTCTTCTTCTTAATAATTTTATTAATAATTTTATAATAATTTTATCGTATAATCTCTGCACATAAAAATTGATAAACTTTCTTCTTTTAAAAACTTCATACCTAGAAGTATTTTTGGAATTGGAAGCCATGGAATTCGAAAATAGGAAGTTTATAGTCATCCAAGGCAGTTTTTTGGACTTTAAAAATACCTCCCAACTGTTATTACGGAGCGAAATCCCGCCAAAGTCCACCAAAATTTGTCTGAAATCATGAAACTGCTATCGGCATAGTCAGCGCTCCCGATGGCACTGACAGCGCTATGGTCAAGTTAATGGATGCGTCGGCGCCAGGCGCCAAAATTGTGACTTTTTAGTTTTGTTCAATTTGATTTCCTCCAATAACAATATTTATCTTAATTTATATTATATAAAATTATGCAGGATTATATGTCCTAATATATAAAACATTTATTAAAAAAGCGTAGTAGTACATAGATATATATATTTTTATAATTATGGGTTGCCTCCCATGAAGCGCTTAGTTTAACATCGTCAGCCCGACGTACCATCTGTTTAGTTGGGTTGACTTAACATTAAAACTTCTTTAATTCGTGGTATGTGCCCTTCATAATATTATTTCAATCGATGCCCATTAACTTTAAATATATTTTCAGTGCTAAGATCTTTAATAACAATAGCTCCATAACGATAGAATTTAATCACTTTAAATGGTCCTAACCATCTAAATTTCAGTTTTCCTGGAAATAATCTCAATCTTATATTGTATAATAAAACTTCTTGTCAAGGTTCAAAATTTATATTAATAATCTTCCGATTCTTCTTAATAATCTTCTGATCATGCCATATTTTAATTTTCTTTTTATAGATTTTTGCATTATCATATGCAATCTCCTCAATCTCCTCAATTTAATTGAGTTGCAATAATCTTTTCTCACCAGCATCTTTTAGTTTAAAATTAAATTCCCTAATAGCCCAAAATGCTTTATGCACCAATTCTATTGGTAAGTGGCATGCTTTACTAAAATTAAGTATATATGGGGACATTTCTATAGGAGTCTTATAAGCAGTTCTATATGCCCATAATGCAGTATCTAATCTAGCAGACCAATCCAATTTATAAGGATTTACAGCTTTTTCTAAATTTTTTTTATTTTAATGATTTGATCTCTCTGCTAGACCGCTAGTCTAAGGATGATAAGAAATAGAGAATCTATGCATAATATCTTATTTCTTAATCTGTTTTTCGATTCACTTATTCCTAAATGAGATCCTCCATCAGTAATAATTACTCTTGACAGTCCATATCTTGTAAAACTATTTTTAATTAAAAATTTAGAAACACTCTGAGAATCACATCTTGGTACATCAATAGCTTCAATCCATTTGGACATAAAATCAACAACAAGTAATATATATAAATTTCTAAATGAAGGCATAAATGGTCCCATAAAATCTAATCCCCACATCAAAAATTTCAACTTCTAATGCGTAATTTAGAGGCATTTCATTTCTTCTAGAAATATTTCCTACTAGTAGATATCGATCACATGTTTTAATATGTTCATTAACGTCTCTAAAAAGAGTTGGCCAATAAAATCCAGCTTGCAAAATATTATATGCAGTTCTATTTGTTGTTCTATTTGTTCCAAATTCAGAATCATGGCATCTTTCAATTATCTATTGAGTTTCCTCATAAGGGACACATCTTCTAATAATTAGATCTTTACATTACCATCTACATACAAGCTTGATGAATTTTTAAAAATTCTAATCGGAATTTCAGAAACCAAATCCGCAGTTTTTTAACCTTTTAAATTATATCAGCTGGTAAGATATCACTCACAATATAATTTACTATATCAGCATACCACGATACATTCATTTCATCAATACTATATAATTGTTCATCAGAGAAATTTTCTAAAATTTCATTTATAAAATTATTTAATATTTTTCTTTCTATTCTATACAAATGATCAGCCATTTGATTGTTATTTCACTTTCTATCAACTATGGTAAAATAACACTCTTGCAAAAGAAGTATCCATCTAATTAATCTTAGTTTAAAATCCTTCTATTGCATCAAGTATTTAATAACAGAATGATCTGTATACACTATACATTTAGTTCCAATTAATTAAGGTCTAAATTTATCAAAGGCATAAACAATAGCTAGTAGCTCTCTTTCAGTAGTAGTGTAGTTAATTTAAGCATCATTTAGAATTTTAATAGCATAATATATTACTTTAAAAACTCTGTTGTGCCTTTGTCCTAAAACAGCCTCAATAGTGTAATCACTAGCATCGTACATTACTTCAAATGGTTTTTCCCAATCAGGTAGAACTATTATAGGTTCAGTGATTAATTTCTCGTTTAATAATTCAAATACTTTTATGCATTCCTCGTTAAAATCAAATTTTGTATTTTTTCTAAAAGTTGGCATAATGCTTAGTTATTTTTAAAAAATTTTTATGTAGCTCCTCTAGAAACCAACATGTCCTAGAAAACTTCTTACCCTTTTAACATTAGTAGGAGATGGAAATTTTTCAATAACTTGAATTTTTGTAGGATCTACTTCCATGCCATTTTCAAAAATTTTATGCCCAAGTACAGTACCTCCTGCAACCATAAATTAACATTTTTCTTAATTTAGTACTAGGTTGATTCTTTCACGTTTTTTAAAATCTTTGCTAAATGATCTAAACACACATCGAAAGAGGTTCAAAAAATTGAAAAAAACAAACATAAGAACTTCAATATCCAAAAACACTTCCATTCCATGTTCAATAAAATTACTAAAAATTGACATCATACATCTTTGAAATGTTGCAGGTCATTGCATAGTCCAAAAGACATTCTTAAAAAAAAATGTTCCATATGGGCTTGTAAATGTTGTTTTCTCTTGATCAAATCTTCCATATGAGCTTATAAATGTTGTTTTCCGTTTATCTTTTAGAGCAATTAGAATTTGATGATAACTGGTATATCCATCTACAAAGCAATAATATTTATTTATGGCCAACCTATCCAACATTTGGTTTAAAAAGGGTAAAGGAATGTGATTTTTTCTGAAGATCATATTTAATTTTCTATAGTCAATACAAACTTACCAACCAGTAACTTATCTTATTGGAATTAATTCATTTTTCTCATTTTCTTCAACGGTCAGTCCTCCTTTCTTCGAAACACAGTGAATTGGACTTACCTAAGCATTGTCTGAAATAAGATATATAATTCCAACATATAGCTATTCTAAAATTTCTTTTTTAACAACTTATTTCATTATTGGGTTTAATCTCCTCTGAGGATCAGCTTTAGGTTCGTATTGTTCATCTAATAGAATTTTGTTGATACAAATAGAAGGACTAATTCTCTTAATATCTGTTAAAGTCCATCCAAAAGCCTTTTTATATCTTATCAATATTTCTATAAAATTTTGTTTTTAAATTTCAGTTAACTCAGAAGATACAATGACAGACAAAGTAGATGACTCTCCAAAAAATACATATTTTAAATGGGCAAGTAATATCTTCAATTCAAGTTAAGGTGGTTTAATACTTGAAGGAATAAAATTTTTACTATAAGTTTAAAGTTTCAAATTTGTCATGAATATAATCCAAATTATTCAAATCCTCTTCTTTTATCTCATCCTTGTTCTCAAAATAAAATTCTTGCTCTAATTTATCTACAAACTCATTCTTAAATTGCTCATTACTCAGATAATCAGTTACTTCTAAGCTGAAACATTCATTGTCTATTTATATTGCAAGATATTTCATAGCTTTTTCAATATTAAATTTTACGAAATGATACTTCTTGATTAAAAACTGTCATTATTAAATCTCCTTTTTGCACATCTATCACAGCTCTCCCTATTCCAAAAAAAGGTCTCCCTAAAATAATAGGAATCTCTTTATCTTCCTCCATATCTAATACTATAAAGACTATAGGGAAAATAAATTTATCCACCTTTACTAATACATCTTCTATAACTCCTTTCAGATAAGTTATTGATCGATTAGCTAATTGAAGAGTTATAGTATTAGGGGAAATCTCTCCCAAATCTAAACGTTTAAAGATCGATAGAGGCAAAAGATTGATACTTGCTCCTAAATCACATAAAGCTTTTCCAAAAAAAATTTCACCAATAGCACAAAGTATAGTAAAACTACCAGGAACATTTAATTTTTCAAGAAGCTTTCTCTGAATAATAGCACTACACTATTCACTGAGTGCAACAATCTCATAATCTGTAAACTTTCTTGTTTAGTATATTCTTCATAAATTTCATATAACTTGACATTTGATTTAATGCTTCAATAAAAGGAATGTTTATTGTTAACTTCTTAAGGATTTCCAAATATTTTATAAATTGCTTATCTTTATTCTTCTGCTTCAATCTTTGAGGAAACGAAGGTAATGGTTTTTTAAAGGACCTTGTGTTTGTTCATTTTCATTTTTGCACTTTCCATTTCTTCCTTTTCTTTAATAACTTTAGTTCTCTTTGGATCCTTGTTTCAACTTTTTTTCTACTTCGTAATTGAATAACTTTAATTTGCTCCTTATTTTGATCTTTTGGATTAAGTTTCACAGTACTTGGAAGAATTTAATAAGGTCTGTTATTGAATGTAATAGCAATATGTCCTAATTGATTTTCAATATTTCTAATGGAAACCCTTTGATTCTGTATTTGATTTCCCATATTCAACATTACCTCTTCCATTGTTGACTTCCTTTCCTTAACTTGCCGATTAAGGTTAGAATTAATCTAGGAGGATAATAAGGTCAAAAATTAGGATTTCCTTGGTTGTTTAAATTTTTTGAGGGATTCAACGAATTATTATAATTATTCCAACTAAAATTAGGGTGATTTTTCCATCTAGAGTTATCATAATTAGAATAGGGATCATAATTAGAATAGGGATTGAATAGGGATTGTTATTTCAATTGTTTATAGCATTTAAAGTTTCATAAGATGATTGAGTATCGATTATCTGCCCTAGTAATTTTTCCTCTAATACTGGGGTTATTTGAGAATAGTTCACTCCAATTTGATCAATCTTATTTAAAATAGCAGCAATTTGAGATGCTAAATTAGACATTTCATCAGAATCATGAATACTAGCTACTCTCTTAGTATTTACCCTTTTAGAGGGCTATTGTAGAGGGCTATTGAAAATTGTTAGTTGAAAATTGTTAGTAGCCATTTCTTCGATTAAAGACTATGTTTCATCAAAAAGTTTGGATATTAGTGATCCACCTGGAGCAACATCTATAATAAATCTAAGTGATCCCACTCATCCATTGTAAAATGTTTGAATTATTAACCAATCTGGTAAAACATGGTGTGGATATTTTCTAAGAATATCATTAAATCATTCTTAGGTTTCATATATCAATTCCCCTTCAAACTGCCAAAAAAATGTAATATCATTCTCATGCTTAGCAATTTTTGAGGCTGGAAAATATTTAGCCAAGAATTTTTGTGTTTGTTCTCCCTAAGTTCCGATAGATCCAGGTGCAAATGAATTTAATCAAGCTTTGGATTTATCCCTTAATTAAAAAGGAACAATTCTAAGCCTAATAACATCATTAGACATTCCGTTATATTTAAAAGTAGCACAAATTTTAAGAAAACTAAGAAAACTAGTCTAAAAAACTAGCGAGGTGTAAATTAGGGTCTTCATTTAGTGTACCTCCAAATTGATTATTTTGTACCATTCGGATAATAGCAGGTTTAAGTTCAAATGAATTAGCATCTACATCAGGATTTTAAATGGTTAAGTGAATTTCATCTGATGTATGTTTTGTTTAAAATTTTAATTTCTTTTGGTTGTTTTGAAATTTTTCTTATAGTACATTCTAACTCTAAATCGTAAGGTACTAAACCTTCAGATCCAATATTTTGCATAAACAAATATAATAAGTAAAGAAAAATTTCTTAAAAATACTCTTAAATATATAGTTATTTATTTTTGGATTTTTAATTTTATAATTTTTTTTATTTTGTATTTTATATATTTTTTATCTCTAAAATTTCTAATTTACCAAATCTATTAAATTTATAGTTACCTTCCCAACCAATGACGCCTAAAACTTGATCCCGGTAAAAAACATAGTTGTGTAAAATTTATATAAGTTTGACTCCGCTATGCAACGAATCCAAAAGCTTGATGCAATATTTATGATTAATAAATATAAGCAATTAATGTTGGGATTCTATGCAAGTATATGTATCTTTATCAAGTAATAAAAGATTTTCTATGTAGGCCCCAAATATCTATCCCAAGGGGAAGGTTTAAATTTGAAGTGATAAATTTACTATAAAATTTACAGAAGGTGAAACAAAATTACTGTCACTAATTTTAAATGCTGAAATAATATCAAAATTAAATTATTTAATTATTTGCAAAACTAAAGTCCAAATTTTAAGGAGTAACTACTAAACTACTAAACTATATTTTTATGATGAAGAATTCTTATGTGAAAAAGCATTGTTCCCGCTATAATGAGATTTTAGTAAAATGAGATGAGATAAATGATTTTAATATGTATTATGCCAAATAGGAGCAGTTTTAATTATCTACCCTGATACAGTGTTATAGAAAATCATTGGCTAATCCCAGGTTTAGTCCATAAATCTATGACTATGTGATACTCCTAAAATATATTGTGTTTTTATACACATTTTTATACCTATTTTTGAGATATTGCGCTTTAATGAAAGATATTTTTGGGTTTTTCTTTCAGGTACTGGTAAGAAGATGAAAAATTCTTAAAGGAGTTAAAAAGGATGAAATTTGGAGCAAATAGGAGAATAATGTACAAAAGTGTTTTGGCGCCTAAGCGCCAGATCCAGCGCTTAAGTGCTGGTTAAACAGAGAAGGCAGCGCTTAAGCGCCAGAGGCCCATGCTTAAGTGTCAGTGGTAGTTTTTGGATGATTAAATTTGGTTTTTGCAAATTTTGAAGAGGTTTTTGAGGCACCTATAGGCTTAATAGGTGTTTAAAACTACCATGAATGGAAATTTTTGCAAAAGGATGCATCTCTTAGGGAATTACATCAAATCAAGGCACATTTTGAAGAGATACCAAGAAACCTTTTGGAGAATTATAAGAGAAGGTAGATCGAGACTTTGAAAGGGGGCCTAAAAGTACTGGGAAAGTTTTGAAAGTTCTAAAATTGTGGAGTTAGTTGGAGAGATTTTCAGGCACCACATATTTATCTTTTTTATTTTTGTTTTATATTGAGAGTGTTGTAAAAGAGAAGAGATTTAAAGGAACTTCAAGAGTTTGGTGGAGGACTTGATATAAGTTTTTATCTTTTGTTTTCGACTTTTTTTGGTTTTAATTGAGACTTGTTGTTGGTTTGACAATGATTTCTACTTTTAAACTAAAGTGTGGTTTTGTTTTCCCCATAGATTCTGAGTAATTTTCTTTATCTTTCTTCTTAAAATAATAAGTAATTAAGTGCTGGATGGAAGTTGTGGAGAGTATTGATCTTTAATGTTGGAAGAAGTTGTGATGATTCAAATCCATGTACTTCATTTACTTCTTGATTTGACCAATCTAGATGTTAAAATTTGTTGTGAGAACATGTAAGAACTAGGCTGGTATTGTCTCATTCAACAATTGGAAAAAAAACACATGAGGTTGTATGAATGAGAATGTAGTTCATATGACTGAGTGCAAATAAATAGGGAAATATTCATTGAAGGTTGTAGAGTTAAATGACTTTAAAGTGACAAGTTAAAGACCCCAACTTGGTTTATTATTTTACGTTCTGATATAAGATGTTAGCCCTCAGATGGAGGGAATCGAGGGAACTCTAGAGTGAGAGCTAGTATCTTCCCTCCCTAGCCGATCTTCAAGACTATTCAAACTATAGATTAGCCAATGTTCTTTATCATCTCTAGTAAGGGTAAAGAATATTATTGGTCCTATTTAGCACAACACATTTTAGAATACTTTCACAACAAAATTTCTCTACTTATTATTGATTCATGATAAGGAAAAAGATATTTTATTTATATCACCTTCATCTTGCAAGTATTAGTTAAGTTAATTAGTTGCTTACTTTATTTTCATAAACCAAAATATTACAAAAAAAATTGAATTTGCATTCCTATTTTAGCATTTTAAGTTTAAGTAAGAATATTTTGCTAAGTAGATTTTTACGATCTAAAATTTCTAAATTTCGAGTTTTCTATAGTGCATATAGCCATTTTCCCTGTGGGTTTGATATTTGGGACTTAATCAGACCATCTTATATTATTTGATAACGATACGTATACTTATGTAATATCTCATATTTAAAATTAAAATTGTATTCTTATTTGTTTCATAGAAGAAAACTTACCTTGCTTTTGCTATGGATTAAGTTTTTGACCTTGTTGTAAATTAAGAATAACTATTAAGGAAGTTAAAGTATATAATCACATACATCACATTTTACATCTATATAAAAAGTCTGGATGAAGTTTTTGGCGTCGTTGTTGGGGAAAATACGAAAAATATGAAAAATACAAAAAGTGCGGAAAATAACAAAAAAAATTTCAAAAAGAAGTTTTTAGAAAACAAAATTTCTATTTTTACGAAGTCTTATTTAAACTTAAAAATACTTTTTAGGAATATTGTAGTGTCGTTTTTATCTAAAGTTCTTGTTTTTGAGTTTTTATTTTTATTTTTAATTTATTTTTACTTTATGTGTTTTATAGTAATGTATGCGTAGTTTAGGTTCCACAGGACTTGTGCATTATGACTCTGAATTAGAAAGAACTATTAGAAAAATTTAAAAATTAAAAATTACCGAAAAATTTCAAGAAATGAAAAATCAAAATAATCAAAATGCTGAAAAGTTTAGACCTTTAAGAGATTATGCAATCCCTACAGTGGATGAACTTCATTGTAGTATTCAAAAATCCGCTGTAGTGGCTAATTCAATTGAGTATAAAAGTGCTATTATCCAAATGATATTACATCTTTTTATCAGTTTGAAAGGTAATATATTTATGAAGCTTACGAATGATTTAAAGAACTCTTAAGGAAGTGTCCACACCATGCTATAGCAAATTGGTTAATAATTCAAACTTTTTTTAATGGATTAGCTGGATCTCTTAGATTTATTATTGATGCTGCTGCTAGTGGTTCATTGATGTCAAAACTATTTCATGACAATTATGCTTTAATTGAAGAGATGACTACTGTTGACATCACTTTTGGTTGAGGTCTAGAAATTTCTTTAGTAGCCTAAGTCTAGCCATAGGACTTTCCTACTGACTAGTCTTAGAAAACTAGAAAAGGTACCCTCACCATTAGAAATTCAAAACTCTTCTCTTTACTCAACTTGAAGTTCTACATATTGGTCCTAACCTCTAGCACTTAGTAGGTAAGATCATTATGAGGAAACTCAAGGAAAGTTCCTATAGGGTTACTTGCCCTTAGGATTAACCCTGGGTGTTGGTTTGGAGCTAAGGTATACAAGACCTTCACAATACCTTGGCTAAGACCAATACATAAGGACCCAAAATGGGGATTTCATTGATCCAGGATTCATTTAGAATGGATATCTATCCAATTCTACTTGAAATGCTCATCTTTGGTCTTTTGCCCCCAGACACCCCCAAGTTACCTAACTGCCATTGGGACCCCAATTTTGGCTAAATGACCAAATCACATCAAGTGGACTTATAACCATACCACTTGGCCCAAAGAAATGTTGTATTTGCTTCATAGTAATATTTTACATCAAATTTTACCGTAAATTTGCATTGATAAAACCTTTTGATCATCCAATTTGGTTTAAATCCAAAACCCCAAATTAGCCCCAATATTGGCTAACACCCTAAATCTCAACAATTGAATGCCCTAAACCTCAAATTGGCATCCAATTTTAGTTGAAAATCCTTTGTGAGGTCATTTGTGACCAAACACAACAATTAATTTGAGCTTAGTCCAAAGCTAGCTCAAGTTTGACTCAATTAGCCCCATATGCCTAATTTCGGTCTAAATCCAATTTTCATCAAAATCCACCAAATTCACTACCAAATTGATTTCAAAATGACTTTCATCCTTCATGAAAGTTTCTTAGTATTTACCCTTTTAGAGGGCTATTGAAAATTGTTAGTAGCCATTTCTTCGATTAAAGACTATGTTTCATCAAAAAGTTTGGATATTAGTGATCCACCTGGAGCAACATCTATAATAAATCTAAGTGATCCCACTCATCCATTGTAAAATGTTTGAATTATTAACCAATCTGGTAAAACATGGTGTGGATATTTTCTAAGAATATCATTAAATCATTCTTAGGTTTCATATATCAATTCCCCTTCAAACTGCCAAAAAAATGTAATATCATTCTCATGCTTAGCAATTTTTGAGGCTGGAAAATATTTAGCCAAGAATTTTTGTGTTTGTTCTCCCTAAGTTCCGATAGATCCAGGTGCAAATGAATTTAATCAAGCTTTGGATTTATCCCTTAATTAAAAAGGAACAATTCTAAGCCTAATAACATCATTAGACATTCCGTTATATTTAAAAGTAGCACAAATTTTAAGAAAACTAGCAAGATGTAAGTTAGGATCCTTAGTAGGTGTTCCTCCAAACTGATTATTTTGTATCATTCGGATAATAGCAGTTATAAGCTCAAATGATTTAGCAGCAACTTCAGAATTTTGAATAGTTAAGTGAAGTTCATCTGTTGTTCGATTAGCATAATCTTTTAAGGGTCTCGATCGATTTTCATTTATTTGATTATCCAAGTTTTTTGCTGTTTTGTTTAAAATTTTAATTTCTTTTGGTTGTTTTGAAATTTTTCTTATAGTACATTCTAACTCTAAATCGTAAGGTACTAAACCTTCAGATCCAATATTTTGCATAAACAAATATAATAAGTAAAGAAAAATTTCTTAAAAATACTCTTAAATATATAGTTATTTATTTTTGGATTTTTAATTTTATAATTTTTTTTATTTTGTATTTTATATATTTTTTATCTCTAAAATTTCTAATTTACCAAATCTATTAAATTTATAGTTACCTTCCCAACCAATGACGCCTAAAACTTGATCCCGGTAAAAAACATAGTTGTGTAAAATTTATATAAGTTTGACTCCGCTATGCAACGAATCCAAAAGCTTGATGCAATATTTATGATTAATAAATATAAGCAATTAATGTTGGGATTCTATGCAAGTATATGTATCTTTATCAAGTAATAAAAGATTTTCTATGTAGGCCCCAAATATCTATCCCAAGGGGAAGGTTTAAATTTGAAGTGATAAATTTACTATAAAATTTACAGAAGGTGAAACAAAATTACTGTCACTAATTTTAAATGCTGAAATAATATCAAAATTAAATTATTTAATTATTTGCAAAACTAAAGTCCAAATTTTAAGGAGTAACTACTAAACTACTAAACTATATTTTTATGATGAAGAATTCTTATGTGAAAAAGCATTGTTCCCGCTATAATGAGATTTTAGTAAAATGAGATGAGATAAATGATTTTAATATGTATTATGCCAAATAGGAGCAGTTTTAATTATCTACCCTGATACAGTGTTATAGAAAATCATTGGCTAATCCCAGGTTTAGTCCATAAATCTATGACTATGTGATACTCCTAAAATATATTGTGTTTTTATACACATTTTTATACCTATTTTTGAGATATTGCGCTTTAATGAAAGATATTTTTGGGTTTTTCTTTCAGGTACTGGTAAGAAGATGAAAAATTCTTAAAGGAGTTAAAAAGGATGAAATTTGGAGCAAATAGGAGAATAATGTACAAAAGTGTTTTGGCGCCTAAGCGCCAGATCCAGCGCTTAAGCCGGCGCTTAAGTGCTGGTTAAACAGAGAAGGCAGCGCTTAAGCGCCAGAGGCCCATGCTTAAGTGTCAGTGGTAGTTTTTGGATGATTAAATTTGGTTTTTGCAAATTTTGAAGAGGTTTTTGAGGCACCTATAGGCTTAATAGGTGTTTAAAACTACCATGAATGGAAATTTTTGCAAAAGGATGCATCTCTTAGGGAATTACATCAAATCAAGGCACATTTTGAAGAGATACCAAGAAACCTTTTGGAGAATTATAAGAGAAGGAAGATTGAAACTTTGAAAGGGGTCCTAAAAGTACTGGAATGTTTTGAAAGTTCTAAAATTGGGAGTTAGTTGGAGGGATTTTTAGACACCACATCTTTATCCTTTTTATTTTAGTTTTATATTGAGAGTGTTGTAAAAGAGAAGAGATTCAAGGAAACTTCAAGAGTTTGGTGGAGGACTTGAGATAAGTTTCTATCGTTTACTTTAGCGACTTTTTTTGGTTTTAATTGAGACTTGTTGTTGGTTTGACAATGATTTCTACTTTTAAACTAAAGTGTGGTTTTTTTTTGTTCATGAATTCTGGGTAGTTTTCTTTATCTTTCTTCTTAAAATGATAAAAATTAAGTGTTGGATGGAAGTTATGGAGAGTATTGATATTTAATTGTGGAAAAAGTTATGATGATTCAAATCCATGTACTTCATTTACTTCTTGATTTGGTCAATCCAGGTGTTAAAATTTGTTATCAGAACATGTAAGAATCAGGCTGGTATTATCTCAATCAACAATTCAATTGGAAAAAAAACACATGAGGTTGTATGAATGAGAATGTAGTTCATATGACTGAGTGCAAATAAATAGGGAAATATTCATTGAAGGTTGTAGAGTTAAATGACTTTAAAGTGACAAGTTAAAGACCCCAACTTGGGTTTATTATTTTAGGCGTTCTGATATAAGATGTTAGCCCTCAGATGGAGGGAATCGAGGGAACTCTAGAGTGAGAGCTAGTATCTTCCCTACCTAGCCGATCTTCAGAACTATTCAAACTTTAAATTAGCCAATGTTCTTTATAGCAAATCTAGTAAGGGTGAAGAATATTATTGCTCCTATTTAGCACAACACAATACGTATACTTCCATAATAGAATTCCTATACTTATTACTGATTCATGATAAGGAGAAAAATATTTTCATATTTAGTGCTTTTCATTTACAAAAACTCATGTTATATTTTTACGTTTTTTTTGTGCTTATCAAAATATTAAAATTACCAAAATTATTTAAACTTTCTTTACTGTGAAAACATCTTTAGTTTAAATAATTGTCTTTTAAAAAAAATAAAAAGTTTTCCAAAAGGTGCATATTGCATATCTTCCCTATGGGTTCGATATTCAGGACTTAATCAAAAAGTCCTATAATACTTGATAATGATACATATACTTGTGTAGTATCCCATTATATATAAATTAAAAGTTAAATTTTTATTTTTCCATAGGATCAAGTTTTTGGTTTGTTGCAAAATAAGGAAATATAAGTGAAAAATATAATCAAAATTATTGTTATATTGTTGCATATAAGCAGTTTTGAGATCACTAGGCTAGGAGGATACTGGCTCCCACTCCAGAGCCCACTCCAGAGCTCCTACTTCTCTTCCCTTGAAGGCTAACGCTCACTTTAAATGTTAAACACTAAGATCAAATTGAGAATTTTAGTCTGTCACCCTAAAATCTCGTATATTTCTCTATTTATTTGCACTTAATTCCATGAATGAAATACTCCTTCAACAAATCAAATGTGATCCTCACTCTGTTATAGAACTCATACTCCATTTCCGAGATCATTTGTTTCACAACACATTTTAACAATTCAATTGGCCAGATTGAAAAGTAAATTAAGTTCAAAGTTAAAAAATCATCACAATTTATTTTATATTTTAAAATTGGCACATCCATATTATCTCTTCATTTCACCATATCTTAGAGTAGGAAGAAAGATAAAGAAGACTACCCAGACTTCATGAGAAAGATATAACAAAACAAAAATTTCATGTATAAATGAAAGTTCATACAACACTAATAAAAAAATAATGCTTATCTGAAACTCTTTCTCAAAATAAATCCCTTGTAACCTCTCATAGGAAATGTAGGAAGAAAAAATCTCTCACTTTCTCCTTCTTCAACACTCTCAAAGAAGATTTCACACTACATAATCTCACCACAAGAAGTTTAAACTCTTAAAGATAAATCACTAATAGACTCTTGAATGGTGGTGGAATGAAGATGGAAAAAATGTATGGAGGCAAGGTGTGGAAAAAATGAGCAAGGAAAAATAAAGAGGAGCCCCATTTCTCATCAATTTTAGCCCCAAATAGAGCATAGAGTCAGTTCTTCAATAAGTGCATCCAAAATCCCTTCAAAAAGCATACAAATTCATCAAATGTTCTAGAAACAGTGCATGAACTGACATTGGCGCCGTTGACGTCAGTGCCTCTATTTAATTTTGTTGATCTCTGTCAAATGACTTTGTCGACGCTACTTTTTGTGTCGTCGGTGCTGAGTAAAATCCATCAGCCATTCTATAAGTCTACGCCATTGCAGCTGCTCCTGGCGCCGTCGACACTGAGTATTTCTTCAAAAATGTCATTATGACTCCAAATTCCATCCTTTTTGCTTCCTTTTTGCTTCAAGTCCTAACAATCAACAACCTGCAAGAAAACGTAAAAATAGCTTCCATTAAAGTGCAACATTACCCAAAATGAGTATAAAATATGGGTCTAAAAATGCATATATTTTAGGTGTATCACAAGGATATGATAAAACACGAATCTCATATATAAAAATGAGTTTACAAACAAAAGAAATAAAAATACAACTTATCTCACAATCCTTCCCAAGCAAATCCCTAAAAGTTCTCTCCAAGTCTTTCTCTCTTTACAAACACTCCCAATTCTACACCTTTCTCTCTTTACAAACACTCCCAATTCTCTCTTAGAAATGTAATGAAGAAGAAATCTCTCACCTTCCCTCTTCTCTAACAAACCTAGAAGAAAATCTCATCTTCTCTCTCTCTCTCTCTCTCCAAAACCCTTTTTCTGTCCCCCCCTTAGCCTCTTCAAGTCTTCTTCTTTTATCTTGGGCTGCCTCCTTTGGAAAAGAATTCAAAATTCCCTCCAAAATTCCCTACAAATGTCAACTCTTTTGAATTCAAAATATGTGTCGTTTGATCCAAGAGTCATATTCCTTCATAAAAGAACCTTCCAAAGTGTCTAGATGCATTAAATCACTCCAAGGGGTGTGTAGAGCAAGTATCCCTTTGAAAATTCATGCAAAATTCATCTTAAACTACCTTAATTTGAAAAGCCATCCCATATGGCACATCATGCGCCAATCTGGGGCATGATGTGCCAGCTCTCTAGATTTTGGCGCATGGTGCGCCAATCTGGCGCACGATGCGCGAGAACCCAAAATTGGCTCTTTTTGCTCTAAATTTTGTCCTTTTTACCACTTTTGCTCCAAATGACTAAAAATAAAATACCTGGAAAAAACACAAAAATACCCTTCTTTAAGATGCAATATCACAAAAAATAAGCATAAAATAAGTACTTAAAATAGTATATTATTTTGGTGTATCAAAATCCCCCAAACTTAAATGCTACTTCTCCTCAAGTTACACATTTATTACATAAAAGCATATGACTTAGGATAGAGATTAACTTATAACTTCTATATTCTAGTTTAATAAATAGAATCGCAAAATTTAAGGAAAACCCTTTAATAACATAGATTCAAATTCAAAGTATAGGAAAACTTAGTAATCAAATTTAAGATTTCTGAATCTCTATTCATTTCAACAAGAATTGCAATTTATCATATTAAGAACATTTAGACATTCATATGAAAAAGAACTTCATGAAAACTTCACTGGAAGGCTATTAACAATCCAATATATGTTTAGAAAATGTAATATAGCTCCTTCATTAAGTTGATTCAAGTGAAACCAATTTTTGATTAGGCATCTCCTCAAGTTTTTCCACACTTTCTTTTATTTCCTTTTATTTTCTTTTCTTTCTTTTTGACTTTTCTTTTAAGATCTTTTCAATCCTTGGATGGGAGCATAGGGAGTGAAATTGAGGCAAGTAAGAAAGTCCACATTAGGTTCTCCCTTATGGTGTCTTATGACCAGAGAAAAATATGTTGAGATTTTTATACCTATTTTATAATTTTTTTGATGATATTGCACTTTAAAGAAAGGTATTTTTGATGTTTTTTTGCAGGAATGATGAAATAGGGTCATTGGAGAAAAAAGATACAAAAAGGAGCGAATTTGGAGCGAAAAGGGCCAAAATGTGAAGAATTGAACTAGGGCACCGACGACGCCATCGACCCTGTCGACGACGAGATTTTCCCGAGACTCTAGAATTAATTCATTAAGAAGGTCCACCGATGGCGCCCTCGAGGCCGCCGACGGCGAGCTCGGTGGTTATGTCCAACTAGGCTTTGGATGAGGACAAATTTTGAAGGGATGCTTAGGAAACTCTTAGGGAAGCTCATCCACAACTTTAAAAGAAGATTTTGGCTGAAAATTGAGAAGAATCTAGAGGTTCTAAGAGGAAAGGAGGCTCAAAATTGAGGTGTGAAAAAGTGTAGAGAGTCTAAATTGTGAGGAATTCTTCTAGAGATTGTAAGAGTGGAGGTAAAATGAGAGATTTCTTCCTCCTTGATACTTAGAAAAGGAATTCTGTGTGCTGTAAAGAAAGAAAGATATTCAGAGGAACTTCGCAGAGGAACTTCGGGGAGTTTTCAGAGATAAGTTTATTTATTGTTGTAGTTTTATGACTTTTCTTTTA